>NC_061803.1:3385702-3525702 GCF_021462225.1 Girardinichthys multiradiatus | reverse complement strand
ACAAGGTCAGGCAAAAAATAGACTTTTCCAAATCAATGTTTTTAAACATTAAACTAATTACTGAGACCAATACTTACAGTGGGTAATGTATATATGTTAGAGCAGGGTAAAGAGTTACTTCTAGTGACAATATGTCCTGCTTACTGTATGTTTAGTTGACCTAAACCTTTTGTAGAAACAAGAAGTCTTACTTCAACATAAACTGTAGGTGTGTGTTTCTGTTTCTGCTGCATATTTGGGTACAACAGTGTTGTTCATTATTCAGTGAAGTAACTTTCTAAAAATTTACTCAAGCATGACTACCGATACTTCATAATAATAGTAAAAGTAAAAATTATGTAAAACTACTGTACTACTGTAAAACTTACTCCTAAAAGTACATTTTTTGCGAAAGTATTCATCCTCAAGTTTTTCATATTTAGTCATGTTAAACGAAAATGAACTTCATTGTATTTCATTGGGATTTCTTGTAATAGACCAGTGCAGTAATGCAGAGTAGTGCTTAGTTGTGAAGTGGATTCATGGTTTCTTCCAAGAAAACATCTGAAAAGTGTGGTGTACACCTTTTTTACCCCCTTTTTTCTGATAACCTTAAATAAAATTGCTTCATGATGTCACCTCATTAGTAAAAATATTCCATCTGTCTGAAATTGAATCTCAGTATAAAACCAACTGTTCTGTGAAGGTCTCAGAGATTCATTAGAGAACCTTAGCAATCAAACAGGATCATGAAGATCAAAGAACGCAACAGACAGTGAAGAAAGCTGGGCTTGATGATAAAAACAATATCGCTAACTTTCAACGTATTAGGGAGTGCAACTGCAAATCTCCCGAAACACGGCCATTCACCTCTGAGAGTGGTAAGCAATAATTAAAGAACCAGCCAAGAAGCCCATGGTTACTTTGGATGAGCTACAGAGATCCACAGCTCAGGTGGGAGAATCTGTCCACTGGACAACTCTTAGTTGTGCACTCCATAAACCTAGCTTTTAAAATTACAAGAACATGCCATAAGAAGTCCAGTTTCCCTCAGGCTGTGTAAGGGACACACTTGTAGAAGAAGGTGCACAAGTTTGCTGGGAAAACACTATGTGTAGAAAAAAAGCACACTGCAGAAAAATCTCAACATAAAACACGGTGGTGGCAACATCATGCTGTGGGGATGCTTTTCTTCAGCACACACATGGAAGCTGGTCAGAGTTGAGGGGAAGGTGGATGGAATCAAAAAAGGGAAGTTCTCTAAGAAAACTTGTTAGAGGCTGCGAAATACTTCAGACTGGGGCGAAGATTGACCTTCAATGACCCACAATGACCCTAAACATACTGCTGTGCTACAGTGGAATGGGTCAGGTCAAAGTGTATGCACTGGTTAGAGTGACCTAGTCAAAGTTCAGATCTAAATTCATTTGAGAACATGTTGGAAGACTAGAAACTCTGTGTTCATAGATTCTAGCTATTCTGCAGAAAATTCTTTCCCTCCCTCCCTCCATCCCTCCCTCCCAGGGCAACATGGAGACCCATAGGCCAAACACTGTTATCAATTAACCATAAAATTAATGTTTTTGAACTTTGGGAAGAAAGCAGAACACCCAGAGAGAGACTCCATGCTGAAGAAGCCATAATGGGACAAAGTGGAACAATAAAATATGGTTGGATTAAAGCACCTGTTTATGAAAGAAGTACTTGTTACCTTAAAACAAAAACACTTTAATTATTTAAAAAAAATTTACAATTTATTTGTTTCCAATGCCTAAATAGAACCTTAACAAAATGATTTTCACTTAAAACATCTAAAAATTGAAGTCATAAATGTCTTCACAAGGATATTGTTTATTTTTTAGGATTGTATTTGCAATATTTTAAGTCTATCCTGGGTTTTAATTGCAGATTTATTTAGGTATGTGTGTGAAGTTGGTTTCCTGGTGCTTATCCTGAGGACAGTCCCACTCCTCTCCCAAGAGCCTGTTGAAGAAGGCTACACAAATGGCCCCGAGGAGCCCACAGAGAGCCCTTCAAGACTAAATTAGTGTTTGAAGCTGTGCGCTCATGTGAATAAATGTTGTGTGCAGTTGCATTTACATGCATTATGGTGTCACTGTACATCAGCTTATTTAATGCACCTTTCTTTGCTTGGCAGACACTAAAAGCTCGGATCAACATAAAATGTGAAGCGCAAATTGAGATATGAGAATTTTTGTTGGTTTACTCGTGTGTAACTGTTGACCTTACCTAAAATGTTCCATATTTTTTTAATGACTTACAATTGTTGTTCCTTTGTATAAAAAGACGTATGACTCAGACTAAATAAATAATGAAAATCTGACAGCTGTGACATGCTAAGGATAAGATTTGCCCATTTATGGTTTGCAGCTACTTACAAGATCTCATGCTCACATTTATGAAAAGGGCTTGCCTCCAGGATGTCACTGGCCAAAATGTCCCATATAAGGTCAACTTTACATGGAAAAGCAGTTCATAGTATAAAGAGCAGCGTGGGCTGTATGATTGTATCACGCTGC
The DNA here is from genome assembly GCF_021462225.1 of Girardinichthys multiradiatus. NCBI lineage: Eukaryota > Metazoa > Chordata > Actinopteri > Cyprinodontiformes > Goodeidae > Girardinichthys > Girardinichthys multiradiatus. The sequence goes on along the minus strand of NC_061803.1, from coordinate 3,523,183 downwards.
TACAGAAATGTTTGTCTTCAGGCGCTTTAAGTCTCATTCCATCATCTTTATATTCAATCACTTAATGCTGACACACAAATTCACAGAAATGAAATGGCAACAACATTGAGTGACATGTGAGGTGAATCCTGAAATGCTAAAAAATATTTTCAGCACACTATGAAAAAGTTGTAAATTACTGTATCATTGTTGGCTTTGCTAACTGCTAGCAATAGTCTCCATGTGTATTTCCTAGAGAGTTCTAAAAAGCAGCCAACATTTCCATTTCAAACATGTTCCATAACGATGATTGAAAGCTCAAAAGGATAAACAGAGCACACTTGCTGTACTCTAATCAGCCTTCCTGGTCTCACCTGAAAGTCTTGCTCTCTCTTGATTTCTTGCTGCCATCTTTAAATGTGTCACTGTTACACAAAGAAGCTAACCTAATAAACTCGGTGGGACTCACTGTGATGCATTTACTGACTGGAAACAGATCAGATTTTTTTAAATTTCGAGTCAAATGGTCAGTTTCAGTCGAGCTGAAAATCGTCTGATTCCAGCAACCAGCTGATCTCTCTGTGCATCTCTTTCTTGCAGTCTGGTCTTCAAGAAACATGAAAGGAGTCCAGCAATAATCCAGAAGATGCTTAAACCTTGAGCTTGTCTTGTTTTCAGTAAAAGCTCACATAGTTTGGGTTAAATACCGTGTGATGTCTCACACGCTGATTTTATTTTAAGATTCAGCTAAAAGAATCTGCATAATGTGTCTTGTTAACTAGCTACTTGAAACAAAGTGCCACGAGATTAAATGTAAAACAATTTATTGCTTTACCTGTTAATCAAGACTCAGTGATTCATTCCTTTAGGAACTTTTTTATTCCTGAATATTTCATGGTTCAAAATAGGGAGGCTTAATGAGCAGAAATTAAGTAAAAGACTACACTTTAGTGAGAGAGCAGGCAATGTTGAAAGAAAGACTTGGACAACTGTTGACGAGACCATCTTAAAAGATGAATGTATCTGTCTGCTTTGAAGCAAACTAAAAGCAATATCTGTTTGGATGAATTAAAGGTTTGAGGTTTCTTCTCCGTTGTCACTCCTTCATCTTCACAGCTTCATCTCTTTCTGTAAACCTCTCAGTTTCTTCCTTTTCATATTCTCTCTTGGCTTATGTGTCCATAATGAGCATTTCCTCCTCACCGACCCCCCCCCCCCCCCCCACAACCCCCCCATCCCCCCACCCCCCTCCGCTGAATTGGAGAAGCTTATCGCCTAGCAACCACAATTAAAGTACAACAAGTCAGTAGCGGTTGCAGCCACCATTGAAGCAAGCTTTTGCAAACCTTCGTAGAAGCAGCACGCTTTGCACAGAAAGCAGGGAAAACAGAGCCTAAGAGTTGAAGTTGAACAGGTGAGCAGCAGTTGGAGTTGAGACTAAAGCAGCGCACTGAGGACTGAGGACAGGGACAGTGAAGTAGCGTTAGATTTGACAGGTATGTGTGCCGGAATCAACAGATGCAAGGTGAATGCCTCCAGAAAATATGTTGTGTGCTTGTTTCTGTGCTTGGAGTCTTGTGGATTTTTAACTCTGTATGTATTTATGTTTGCTCGTGAGACTTTATGGAAGAATCACATGCTGAGGAGGATTAATGCTTTTTGAAGCGAATCCCAGAGAAACAGTTTGTAGATTATGAATCAGTGTAATTTCACAGCTGTAAAAGAATGCCAAGTTTCTGTTGGAATGTACTGTAAAGGCATTTGCTCAAACACCTGCCTCCATGGACACTGGTTGCATGATGCAGAGGGTGAAACCGTAATCTAATGGATTAATTGGGGGCCAATCTAAAAGATTAATTCACCATGCATTATTAATCCCCCGTCATGTGGTTGTGTACTTATTGTGTACTGTAAAACAAAAACCTTTTAGTCACTAAAAGGTTTAGATTTACTGTTCAAGCGACAGATGTTTGTTCTTGAAAAGCCTGCTAATAATAGTTTATATACTTTTCACTACGGTTGAAACAGCTATGGTGCTGCATTCAGAGACCGTGTTGCCTTCTGCAGAAGTCACCTTTTGTTCTATACAGATAGAATTTCTTAAACGGACAAAGAGGAAAGTTTCAGGTCATTTCACCTCTTTGCTAATTAGTATCAGTTTATATTTATGTGAAATCTCAGGTATAATTTATTTTCACTTTGATTATCTGTGTGTTTAAACCTATTTATATTTATTTTGTTTGTATCTCTGTTTGGGCCAGTCAACTCTAGACAGAAACAGTCCTGCTGGTAGATTTCATCTATTAGAGAGTATGGGGTACTATATATATATATGTATATATGTACATATATATATATATATATATATATACATATGCAGTTAACAAGCGGATGTCTTATATTGATGGTTCTTCAAACTTTAAAACACAGGAACATTTGTGGATTAATTTCTTGAAACAGATGTTTAGGAGTTAGCCTGAAAACTCCAGAAAACAAATATTGTTTATTAAGGTTTATTAAGCAATATTTATTTGTAGATGTCTATCAGATGACCAATGAACAGCAGTCTATTCATGTACCGCTACCTACCTTCACTCGTGATCAAAACACCAGAGACAGAGACTATCTCTATATTGTCAAGTTACAATTACATACGAAGGATTGCTGTAATTTCTGGCCTGTAGATTAGGTTAAGCAAATTATATTTAAAGCTTGCTAGAGGGTAGATTCAAGCTGCAAAAATAAAAAAGATTGTTTTAATTCAGGCTGCACGGTGGCACAGTTGGTAGCACTGTTGCCTTGCAGCAAGAAGGTCCTGGGTCTGATTCCCGCCGGGGGTATTTCTGCATGTTCTCCCCCTGCATGCGTGGGTTCTCACCAGGTACTCCGGCTTCCTCCCACAGTCCAAAAACATGCCTGTTAGGTTAATTTGTCTCTCTAAATTGCCCTTAGGTGTATGAATGAGTGTGTGCGTGGTTTGTGTGTTGCCCTGCGATGGACGGGCGACCTGTCCAGGGTGTACCCCGCCTCTCACCCATAGACTGCTGGAGATAGGCACCAGCTCCCCCGTGACCCACTATGGAATAAGCGGTAGAAAATGACTGACTGACTGACTGTTTTAATTCAGCAAGAGCCTGTTAATCGGCCATCAATTAAAATTAGGCGTACAGAAACATCTAAGACATGCAGCGAAGTGTGCCTTGAGGACCAACACACTCATTGTCCTGATCTAGTTATTAACCTGTATGACATACTGTGGCATACCTGCCATGGGCAGCTGCAGATAAAACCATTCTTTGGTGATTTCAATGGTATCCAAATATCCAGCTATGTTGGTTCAGCAAAAAATTCAAATGACAGCAAAAAGCATTAAAATTGGACATTTTATTTCAGAGTATTAAGTCCCAAAAGGTTCATGTTATGGAGCATGTCTGATTTTATTCTTGGTAATACCCTAATGTTAAAGAAGACAGTCCAAATTTAAGCCTATATTAAATACATATAACTATGAGTAAGCACTTGTACTCTGTTCAATTTTAAATATACCTTTCTGCTAAAGGGAAAGATTAAAATTTTAATTGAGAAATGTGTTTAAAATTGACACAATGCTGTCAAAGTTTTACTTGAAAATGTACACTAACAGTAAACTTCCATATGCATTCAAAACTGCACTTCTAATATTGTCGGCAGTGTAATCCAAAGCATTCCTAAAATTCTAATCCTGATAATTCTGTCTAATAGAGCATCCTAAAATAGTCCTCCTTCATCCCCCGCAGACCTATCTGTCAAATGAAGCTGGCCCACCTGCTGTCTTCCCTCTGAGGGAGCGTGGTACTACCTGAGGGGACAGTGGAGGAGCTGGTGGGGTAAAAGGTTACCATATCCTCCCCCCGCCAGGAGCCTGAAACCATATGAAGGGGCTGTATATGTGCTTAGAAGTCAGGTGCTGGTTAAAATGTCAACTCAATGCTCACATAAAAGGCGCAGCTAAAACGTCAGAGTAGCATCTTTCTGTTCAAAATGTCACCGTTTGACTGATATAAAGGTGCCAACAGTTTTCTCTAATGTCCAGTCTGAGGTTCCAAAGGAAGAGTTCAGTCAAGCAGCTTGACTATTTAAAGTCTTTGAAGTTTTTACCAAATATTGCAATAAAATTAAATATATTCATTATCTCGTTTAATGTGGATTTCAGATGTACATTGCCATGGAAAACTATTTACACCCTTTAAGGTTTTACACATTTTTCTTACATTAGAATCACAAACTTCAATGTGTTTTATTAGGATTTTACGTGGAAGACCAACGCAAAGTAGCACAAGGTTGTGAAATAGAAAGAAAATCCATCGTTCTCAGGGAAAACGTTTTGTTGGCCGATCACATAAAATCCCTAAGTTTGTGTAATTTGACAAAATGTGGAAAAGCTTAAGGCTTATGAATACTTTTCCAAGGCACTGTAAGCTTTGTCTTTTTTAAACTGATGAAATAGATTTACTTTTGAGGACACATGTACCAGCTTATCACTGCTTCAGAAGTCTTACTGGTAGAACAAGTCCATTGTGTTGCAAATGATTGATAAAAATACCTGTTCCTCTCACCGCAGGCTTCAGTTTTCTTGCTGAGTCCCACGATGCTCCTGCTGATGCACCATACTAGGGTATAGATAGGTGTTCATTTCTAATGATGAAAACAAGAAAGTGCAAAACAACACGGTTTTTCCATCCTAAGGACTCTGATTGATGCACACACATGTGTGTATACACTTTGCTTTTTGGGTGTTGCTCTGTCTTGTTTGCAGAGTTCAGGTTATGTCAGCATGCATCACCGCTGAGCTTCTCTAGAAGACATGGACAGCAGGAACATTACTAGTTGTGTACTTGCACCTTTGTGTATGGGTATATTTTCAGTTGGTGTGTGCCTTAAAGGTTGTCTCCTTTGGAGAGAGGAATTCGAATGTCTCCCGTTGAGCAGCGCCACCAGGAACGATTCGTTTTATACTTTCTGAACTCAGAGGACTTTACCTTCAGGGAAATGGCTTTTAAAAATATCCTTCACTCACCCTTCCTCTCTTCTCTCTTAAGACACCCTTTTTAAGCTTCAGTATACAACCTTACAGTCGCCACATTGCATTGAGCTATTCACCAGGTAGTTATCTGAACCTCCTGGACAGTTGAAGCTTGAAACCTGTAAAACCATCTAGAGGAGTTTTAGAGTTTTCTATAAGTTTCTAATGATGGATAACAAGGATCCATTCGATGCAGCTTCTAATGAATGCTTTTCTTCACTTTCTCTCCAGAGTCTGGGCTCTGCAGACCGCAAGGAAAACCAGCAAAAGAAGTAAGTCCCCCCTGTTAACCTGCCCGTTCATCATTCCATCCAAGCAGGCATCCAGAATTAATAAATTTAGATTTCCCTGTCTGGGTTCAGTCGTTGAAAGCTGCAAACAGCAAGAATTAAAATTCTTGCATCCAAAGAACATACAGCATGTTGCTGCAGAATCAGATGCAATTTATTGTCTTTCTGACAAGAGGGACAAAAACAGTTTCTTGCATACAAAAATTCCACACAGGTCCTTTTATACTAGTTAGTGTCCTGCTATTGATCCTGCTTTGAGTGAGTAAACACCACCATACATCCTTTAAAAATCACCTGAGTAATGTGTCTTACTGCAGCTCCTACTGAAAGCCTACTGAGCAACATTTCTACAGTGGTCAATCACTTATATGTCTCCATTTAAGAAAATCAAGTAAATTAAAATCTGTCTTAATAATGCGAAACATATTTACTCTCGCATTGATTTGGTACAAATGTTTACAGATTTTTACATCTGATGACTGAAAATGAATGGCAGCATCGACCTCAGTGTTTTTATTCTGCATCGTATCTTTAAGCTGCTCACTTAAAACTTTTACCTTATTCCTGTGTGGAAATGTAAGTAAATTTCTGTGTTTGTGTGTTTGAAACACAAGTTGGGATTATGAGGCTAAACCATAATCCAGTCTACAGCAGTAATACCTCTCAGGCATTCTGGTTTTACAGTGTGCCACTCTTTGGATTGATGAGAACTAAAACTAAAAAATTAAAACCTCTCTACTTTTACAAATTATGTTTGTAGGTCTACTATTTCAGAACTGGTAACACGTTGTACACTTGATGAACACAACATTGATTCTTCTTTTTTTTTTTTTAGCTGCGAAATCTTTACAAGTACAGCATAACTGTAGACATATTTTCTCCCCAATTACCGTATTGTTTAGTTGCATGATATTTGCAGGAGTACGGAGTCGGAGGCCCTTGATTGGGGGCCATCCAGTCTCTGAACAAGTGGAGCAGGAGTTTGGTCTGCATTGGTGGCACTAAGTCGGACCTGTTCCCGGTGCATGTTGGACTCCGGGATTTCTAGGCGCAGCCAAGGGCCGGAGGGGGTCTAGTTTGGAGACCCGTGGATTTCATCTCTTCTTTTTGCGGATGACGTGGTCCTGCGGGTCCCCTTCAGCCAAGACCTACAGCATGCACTGGGTGGCTCACAGCCGAATGTGAAGCGGCTGGGATGAAGATCAGCTTCTCCAAGTCCGAGGCCATGGTTCTCGACCGGAAAAGGGAGCCTTGTCCTCTTCAGCAGGGAGGGGAGTTCCTGCCTCAAGTGGAGGAGTTCAAGTATCCCGGGGTCTTGTTCAAGAATGAGGGAAGAATGGAGCAGGAGATTGACAGACGGATTGGTGCGGCTGCCACAGTAATGGGGGCGCTGTGCCGGTCCATTGTGGTGAAGAGAGAGCTGAGCCGAAAAGCGAAGCTCTCGATTTACCGGTCGGTCTACGTTCCTACCTTCACCTATGGCCATGAACTTTGGGTCATGACCGAAAGAACAAAATCCCGGATACAAGCTGCTGAAATGAGCTTCCTCTGTAGGGTGGCCGGGCACTCCCTTAGAGATAGGGTGAGGAGCTCAGCCATCCGGGAGGAGCTTGGAGTAGAGCCGCTGCTCCTCCACATCGAGAGGAGCCAGTTGAGGTGGCTCGGGCATCTATACCGGATGCCTCCTGGACGCTTTCCTCAGGAGGTGTTCCAGGCACGTCCCACAGAGAGAACCCAGGACATGCTGGAGGGACTATGTCTCTCGACAGACCTGGGAACGCCTTGGGCACCCCCTGGAGGAGCTGGAGGAGGTCTGGGGAGAGGGACGTCTAGGTGTCTACTGAGTCTGCTGCCCCCACGACCCAGTCCTGGATGAAGCGGAAGACGACGAGTAAGAGTACGACTTACAGCTGATTAAAAATACAAAAATTGTATTGTAATTATGCATTAAACCAATTAAAAGAATTCTTGACAGAAATGTTGGCCTATTAAAAGAGGCCACACAGATGCTTTTGATGTTGTCTCTGATTTACGGTTGTAGCCCATGTCCTGGTTACATCCGTGTGTGGTGGATCTTGAAGGTCTGACTCAAGCTGCAGTCCATGTCTTCTGAATCCTCCTCAAACCTGTGAACGGGCTTTGCTTCGCAATCTTCTCGTGGGTGCGGTTAACCCAGTTGCCTATGACACCTTTTTAACCAAACTTTTTCCTTCCACTCAACTTTCCATTAATGTTTTCAGATATAGAACTCTCTGACAGCTTGTTTAGCAGTGACCTTTAGTGTTTTACCCTCCTTGTGGAGGAGGTCAATGACTGTATGTTGACCAGCAGTTAGGTGAGCAGTCTTCCACATGAATGTGTTGGCCATAACAGAACATTTCTGTTTAAAAAATCCTTTTTGTTGTTCTCATGAAATACTCAAGTGTTCTAAAAAACTGAATTTTGAATTTTTATTAGCTGGAAAATATAAGAGAACTATGGTTCTTAACACATCACTGTGTGTGCAAAAATTTTATTTTTAAATGGAATTACTGCAATAAATAACTTTTCAGTAATATTTTAATTTAATGAAATGCACCTATACGGGACATTATAGTTTCCCCAGCAACTGAAATCGTGTTCACCCATATATAGCTCCAGCACAGCAATTCTTTGTCTTTGTTTTTATACAGGTTTATCTATTAAACTCTTCTACTGTTTTTTTAGTTTAATTAAATCAGTTTGATGATCACAGGTGATTTTTACTTGTTGTTATTCTCTGAAAGTTTTTCCTTTTTCTGTCAGCCTTTATTAGAGTTTTCTTTTTTGTAAAATGCAGCCAGAGTAGCTACAGGTGAAAATACTTTAAGGATTTTATGAGCACATATGTAATGCATGTTGACGTTTCTGTTTGTTATATTTAATTTGGAACTTAAACACAAAAGGCTGCCTTGCCAACAGAGTACCGGTAGATGTGTTGACCAAAAATGTTTCTCTAAGTGAAAATCGCAGCAGATATATCTGTGTTCCAGCGGGCATGGATGCGATCTGGAGGTTGTTGATTTGAGGGGCATGTACTGTATGAAGAAGTCTCATACACGTTTTTTTTTGTTTTTTTTGCCACGTCTGGTGAGCATCGTATGCTGGCACTGTGAGCGCTTGGTGTGCTGGAGTCAGAGACATCTGTTGCCAGGAGACTAGCAGCTATGTTGAGGAGGGTGACAAGTAACAGGGGTGTGCCTGGGCATAAATGACATGCACACTCTACTACATACTGATTTAAAACAGCACATTCATGTGAGTGAGTAGATATGAGTACAGCAGTAAATCTAGTAAGTAATATGTGAGCACATAATCACAGATATTTACTTATGGTTTACTTTTTTCACAAAGAATAACCTACAATTTTGGCATAAGATTTTTCCACATGCCCAAACAAATCAGTGGCTTGGCTGGAGATCCCGTTATGTATGTCACAGCATCAAATATGCAGAACGTCAATCCTGGCACACTATTTACTTAAAGCAAGGTATCTTTGTATGACATCAAGCAGCTATGTTAGGGAGGGCAGAGATGGTAATAGCAAGAGCCTGACAGGGTATTACGTATTTTCTGCCTTAGTGCTCTTTTGAGAGCCAGAAAACCTAAAACTATGAAACATAAATAAATCACAGTGTGCTTTCTATTGACTTTGACAGCAGACTAGCAATCTTAAAAGACGTTTACAACACAGAAAGAGCCTTTGGAACAATGCATCAGGCTGACAGAGTAACCTAAAGCTGGTAGATGAGGATCCAACACAGTTTATGGTACAGAGATGCTCTAGTGGAGTCAGCAGCCAAACCTTTGAGGTGACACGAATGATTGCTGTGGGGAAGCATAACGTTTCTTAGATAAGAACATGTGCTTATCAACTGCTTTGTGCACACTCTTCTCCCAAACGGTTTTACTAATGATAATTATCTGCCCCAACAACTCTTTTTTTTTCTTAGTGTCTGAGCCAAATGAACTACAATTGGTCAATATTTTGACTTTCCTTTCAACCACCACATGTGTAGCATTAGCTTGAGGTAACCTCTGAGAGCCAAACATGTTGTTAGAAAACTAACTATAGACAAAGTTAGGGTCCTCAGAAAAACGTTTTGACAACTGCATTTCTGTGCAGTTAAACTGTAAAAACACTGACTCGCTATGTGTCCAAAAGTGAGACTTTCAGCTGCTTCCATTCACCTGCTGTTATGTTTTAGACACAAACTGTGTGCCTTCTCTGCACTCCATCCAACTGAATACATTTTTAGGGTGTTTTTAACAAGAAACAATTTAATTTAGTTAATTAAATTGCAGAACTACAGTTGGCTGTAAATCTAAGACTACAAATCACTCATTTACATGGCCCCTCTACATTGATGCAACTAGAATTTATTTTTGTGCCATGTTTTTTTTTTTATAGTTGCAAATGAAAGTTCAAATTTTTTCCCCAATAAACTTCCATCTCTGTTACTTACTAATATGTTGTTGGTTTCTGTCATGTTGCTCATGACTGAATCATTTTTCCCTCTCAGCAGTAGCTGCTTGTTGCTGTGGTTACTAGTAACACATAAACCAAAGGCCTGCCACAATTAATCCATGCTCTAGTGTTGATGACATCACTGATTTTCTTCATTTCATTTAGTCCGTAGCCAACAGTCTTTGACTTGTCAACAACAGTTATTTACTTCGGTTTGTTGTTGATTTCAGTAAAATGTTCAGGTTCCATCTTTTATATTCTTGCTTTTCAACATCAATTAGAAACAAGCTGAGCGATAAACTCTGCACCTAATCAGGCAGAATGCACAGATACAGATGGAGGACCCACAGCATCTACATATGAAGAGATACAATTCAAGGCTTATCTAGAAATGACATAATTGGGATTTCTTACGGTTCCCACTGTCAGATTAGTGATGCATATTTTTGTTTCCCAGCTGTATTTCTTTTCATCTCATTCCTTTTCCAGGGTTCTGAGGTCCTAGTGTAAACATAGATTGAGGAGTATTTACAATAGTGGTAATAGTGGTGGGAGAGTGAGCTAACTCAGCAGGATAGAGAAGACTGCCGCTAGCCCACTGGCAGGATTTTTTTGTACAGCTTTGTAAGCACACATGTTCTCAACAACAAAGGGTGTTTTTTTAGGGCTTTATTGTTTATCCTATGTTGGTTCATTACATGAAGATGGTATACTTATGTCAGTAGGATAACTAACTGTGTGTGTGTGAGCATTTGTAATATTTGATGTGGCTTGGCTGCAATGTTGGGTTGTTTGAGAAGTTCCCAGGAGCAGACTTCCAGGCCAAGGAACTCAGCAGGCAAAGACAGCCATTGTTTTACAAACGCATCCACATAAGTGTGTGTGTGTGTGTGTGTGTAGGAGAGGAAGGTAAAACAAGGAGCAGATATCGAGGTTAGAAAAAGAGCTCACTTTTAGGAACGTTTGTTCTTCATATGTTCACTGGCACATACAGCTGAATGTATGAACACTTCATCCCTGCTGGTGTTGGTCATTTTAACCGGCCATGCTTACATTTCTTTCTTTCTGGGAACATTTTGTCCTCACTTAGATTGATGATTTAAAGTTGTTTTCTATAATCCTTTCATACTACTTGGTGACTCAATAATTAAAATTCACCAGCAAGAGGTTCCTCATTGTTATCTTGTTTCCAACAGAGGTTATAATACCTTATAGTAATAAGAATCAACTAATCAACAAAAATCAACAGAAATAGGATGTAATCTGAACTCTTGATAAAATATTGTAAGATTAAGTTGAATTATGTGTGAGTTTTGTTCATTTTAATGATTGTCTTCATAATTCATCAAATATATGTCTGCAAAGGCTGCAGGGTAATTTGAAATCCCTCACCTATAAAAGTAACAGAGGTAAAATGCATTGAAAACACAAAATAAATAAATAAAACAAAATACACATTTAAAACATGAAGCATTGCATAAAGAGAATAGCAAATTAAAGTGAACAATTCAAGAAAATAATGTTTGAAAAATGCTTTAATGCATAATACATAAATGACAACTGCCCCTTAAATATGCAGTAATCCCACATTTTGCACCTAAAAGATGCATCCTGAATAAAATAAAAACACTTTGTATTTTGAATAGTCACTACAAATCAGTTGGATTGATTAATACCTTATTCATTACCAAAAAGGGAAATTGTTTTGAAACAAAATTCCTCACCAGAGATGGCACAACTAGTTGTTAGGTTTAAGAGGAGCTTTATCACATAGGGCCAGTTTGGTTTGGATAACGTTTTTTGTGTTCATTCAGGTTATCTCTGTCTGACATTTAAATGAGTTTGAGGATCAAATAGAGGAAATCTGTAAGGGGGCAACTGCTTTCTCACAACACTTGATAATTCATCAGTGAATTTGCAAAAATAAGTACTGTACATGATGATTTTTGATCTTATTAGGACCTCTTTTATTTTCCTGAAATATATGTTGTATACAAAAAGGCAGTGAGTTTTGTGTTCAAACATTGCTGTTAATATTCGTTTTTTACTGTTAATGTCTTTGTCTTGGATGTCATTTTTATGCTTTCATACTGCGACTGCGGTTTATATATATCTGAAGGTAGCATATAATCTGCCGATGTTCAGTTTCCAAATAATATTTACAATAATGTCTCTCTGCCAAACCGAAAGCAAGTGAAAAGTTGTGCCGTTGGCCTCGTCCCTGCTCTCTCGGTGGTGTGGTTGTCCAGCAATAAGCTCTAATAATTTGCAGGCTTCTATGTGCTTCCAACTCCATTCAAGTTTAATTTCACTGCAAATCCATCATCTGTGTATCTTACTGCGTCGAGTCTGCCTTATGCAGCACATCAAACACAGAAGAGGACACAGAGGGAACGGTATCAAACCCGACACCGCAGGGAGCCAGCCGACATTGGAAAACTCCATTAAATGCGTCCCATATTTTTGTCTGCCTGACAAATTTCGTAAGCGCCGACTTTGTGGAAACCTAGAGTAAAATAGTGATAGCAAGGCATGTGAGAAAGAAAATAAAGAACATGAAATGATGAGCGTGACTCGGAGACGAAGAAGGCGAGACGGAATTATCTCTGTTTTACTAAAGTGGGTGGACAGGCAGCATAAGAAACAATTTTGTGGGATGATAACATAGTTCCTTCCACTGGTAAAGTAACATTTTAGTAAGATAATTATCTCCTGATACTGATCCAGGTCTTATTAAGGTTTATCTTTAGAAACCGGCCACCTGTGTCCTTCAGACCTTCAGTGGCGTGCAAAAAGTATCACTTTTTTTTTTTACTTTTTCATATTTTATTACATTACAATCACAAACTAATATATTTGATTAGCATATTATGGGAACAAACAGCATCATGGAGGCCAAAGAACCCAGCAGACAGGACAGGGACAAAGTTGTGGCGAAGTTTAAAGCAGTACATCATATGCCACAGTACCAACGGTCCATCCAGTCTGACTGAGCTTTAGATTTTTGTGGCAAGATTGGGTAAAAATGTCAGTCTGTAAACATGCTAATGTGCTATTGACATACCCTAAAATGCCTACAGCTTTTCACTGCGACTGCAGTGAAAGGCGGTTTAATTTTACAATTAAAAACTAGAAATAAAAACTTTTGAGGTTTTTATTTGTTAAAAAAGAACATGCATCACATTATGTAGATCTTTTAGGTTACAATGTGACAAAATGTGAAAAACTTTAAAGGGCATGATAATGTTTGCATGTTCTTTCTTTACTGGCTTTATTTAATGATTCTGCAATAATAGGCCCACCAATTCAGATGTTACATAATACCTGCTGTGTTACTGCCTCTCATCAAGAACTCCTCACAGCTACCAAAACATTACTCTTTTGACAATTTCGGATAATGTCACTTTACACCAACTAAGTTAGCTTCAAGAAATATCAGTATATTTTATTGCTGTGGAACAAGTCACAGTGAAATTAAGGCAATCTCTGTCTTGTAGGGAGACGCACAGGCAGACAGGGGTTTGGATGGAGCTGGCGAGTGGAAAACAAGGTTTTCTTTGATTTTAATTAGCAATGTTCAGAGCTTGGCTGCCTCCTTTATGATTAGTACACTGAAAGCCTTTTTGGTGGCTAATGAAACACATCAAATTGTATGTCCATGAGGTAAACTCTACTTATGTTTTTCTGTGTTGCTGGTACACTGTGTTTCTGTTATATGGATGACATGAAAGAGAAGCTTGTTTTTCGTTTTTAAGTAGGTAGCCACTGACCATAACTCATGAAACATGGCTGGATATCTGTCAGACATGCTCCAGTAATCTGAAAGCCGTGGTTAATAGGCGAGAGGCTGGGTATACCCTGTGCAGGTTGTCAGTCTAACACAGGTCAACACGGCAAACAAATAACCATGCATGCACACGATAGTCTACTATAAATTACCAAAGGTTATTCTAAATTGGTTCCTCTAAATTACCTAAGGGCAATTTAGAGAAACCAATTAACCAAACAGTAATGAGTTTGGACCATGGGAGGAAACTGGAGTACCTGGTGAGAACCCATGCATACATGGTTAGAACATGCAAACTCCATGTAGAAAGACCCCAAGCTGGGATTCAAACGAGGGACCTTGTTGTTGCAAGGCAACAGTTTTAACAACTGCACCAGCAAGCAACCATTTTTGCCCATTCTTCTTTGCTAAACAGCTCAAAGTCAATCAGACTGGATGAAGACTGTCTGCACTTAGTGTTTTGCCTGTAGGTTTCATCTCATTTAGTCTCATTTCATTGTTTCTTAGAATAAATGGTTCTACATGTTAAACAGTTTGTATTATTTCCAGCTTTATTTTGGTCAGTGCTGATAGCATTTTCATGTACTGAAACAAATATAATTTGATTATGTTTTGATGTGAAGCTTAAAGAAGAAAGACTGTATATTTTTTTTATTAGTAAGTGCAAATGCTGTGGTATTTATTTGTCTAATAATGAATGTATGTGAAAAATGCACCAGGTTTATAAATAGAGCAATTCAGAAAGATGTAGATGTTTTAATTCTGAAGTGTTTCCTAATAATTTAATGACCACCATTCTTATACTGAGGAAAACAACAGAATATGAAAATATACAATGTAATCATTTTGTAAACAAAATAGCTTTAAAATACAGAAGTAATATAAGATAAACTCAATACTTTGGTTTCAATTTCTTTTACAACTCATGGCCTAGTTAGTCACTATAGATTGTAGGCATAGGTTTATTTCCAGTTTTCTTGTCATCCTGCTAAAGAATTTTATTTCTGAAGTCTGACTGAGTCATTGCAGCACTTTCCGCTGTAGATCGGTGTTCGGTTGCATGACACATCTTTTGCCAAGCATCAGCTGTCGGAGAGATGGTCTCCCATTTTATTCTACAAAAAAAAGCTCTGTCCACCTCTTCAACCTTGTGGCTGCTTGAATTCATGGTTGCACAGGGGTACGCCAATGTAGGAAAGAACGGCTAGTTAACTTCTAATATCTATCCTAATTTTACAATGCATGCATGCATTGATTGATGATTGTTTATACATAAGGATATTATAATCATTTTCTGGCACACTTAGCTCACCTATTAAACAGTGGGTTACTGAGTCTGTGGGTCAGAGTTCCCCATCAGAAAGCCTTGTGTGTACTTTAAGCGAGAACAATCAGTTCTTTAGCAGAGCTCCTGCACACAAATACCTCCGAACCTTTAATTGCTGTCACGGCAGTGAAACAGAGAGGGAAGGTAACATTGGGTGAGTTGTTCACACTGTGAATGTTTGTGTGAAGGAAGGAGAGTGTATGTGAGAGTATTTCAACACGTTCAGGAAATCATCACACAAGCAGTTCACAGCTGGCAAAGGCACACTTGTGTTGCAGGACCGTGGAAAGTTACAGAAGCTGGTAAAGTCACACCCCAAGGAGTGATAAAACGAAGAAATGTATTGTTTTGAGATTGATGGTCACATCTTCGGAGATAAAACAGCATTTAGAGGGAAATAGTTATCATCCAGTACTAGCACAGTCTGGGGGACAAAATTAATGCCTAAAGCATAAAGGACATTATGAAAATGTCTTAGCTGTAATTGATACTTTAGAGAATTTCTAGGAAATGAAATCTAAACTTACACTACCTATTATATAAGCAGGACAAGTGGGCAAATGTGATTTCTGCCTGTTTGAAAATAATCTTCACTACATGGGACTCTAAATTCTGGAAACATTATAGTACAAAAAATGATACATATTGCTTTATTATTTTAAAGGAACCTATCATTAAATCACCTTTTTTCCTTTCCAAATGTTTTTTTAAATTTGATCATTTTAGCAGAATAGACTTTACTTATACTGGCTTACAGTACCAACTCTGATTCCTCATTTATCTATGAAGACATTCTATCCAAGGAATTAGTATTTTTTAGTTAAATAAGATGGTTGAAAAGCCCAAATTACTCATGAGTAAGCTTTTAAATGCTGGCAAACATTTTGCTAAATAAACAGCTACAATGCCAAAGTCATTCATACTCCTTGAGTCACACATTTTGTCACATCGCAGCAACAAATTTCGGTGTATTTTAGTTAGATCCTATGAGATAGACCATCAAAAAGTAGTGGAAGGAAAGTAAAACATTCCCTCACAAATTCCTTTATAGATACAAATCTAAACATTTTGACATGCATGTATGTATTCAGCCATCTTTAATCTAATGCTCCTAAATAAAATCCAGCTGCCTGCTGAAGTCACCTAGCAGATCAAAATAAAAATTTTAGACCTGCATGCAAAAATCTGAGTAATATAGAACATTGCACATGACCCTGAGCATACCATTCCCGCCAGAGAACACGGTGGTGGCAGCATCATGGTGTGGAGATCTTGTTCTACAGCAGTGATGGGGAAGCTGGTCAGAGCTGATAGGAAGAAGGATGGAGCTAAATGCAGATAAACATTGTTTTCAAAGCTGCAAATTACTTCAGAGTTGGGTGGAGGTTCACAACTCTAAACATACAGCCATTGGTACAATGTAATGGTTTATATCAAAGTAAGTGTAAAAATGGCCTAGTCAAAGTCCAAACCCAAATCTAGTTAAGTTTCTGTAGCCAGACAATTTTGCAGACAAGTATGGGAAAATATTTCAGTGTCTACATGTGCAAAGTTGGTAGTGACATACCCCAAAAGACTTATGTTACATTTAATGGGGCTGACAACAAATTCACGCCACACTTTTCAGATTTTTATTCGTGACGATTATTTTTAATCCATGCCTCATTTTTCTTGCGCTTCACAATTATGCACTACTTTGTGATGGTCTAGTTTATTTTTGTGTGTTTGTAATTAAAATTTTCTACCCAGTAACTGATGTGACTTAAATTGCAGAAAAGTATAAATCCAAAATAATGGTTTATGTAAAAGGGAATTTACAATTTACTGTTTTGAACTATTTTAAGTGCACACAACTCTGTCCAATCAGTTTTATATCTCATAAACTTGCCTGGTGGTAGAAGAGATTTCTTTTTAACTCAAAAGATAAAGTTTTACTTGGTTCTTTTTGCGCCTGTCTCTATTACTGATTACTGATTTCTTATACTGGGATCAAAACCAGGAAAATAAAAAAAAATCTGGTTCTACTGGGAGAGTATTTTCCCAGGACATCCTGCATGGGCTTCCAAGAGGATTTCACCATCATGATGTGTGTGATGTTATCAGGGACAGCTGCATGGGGTCGATCCAGGACTGAGACTCTCATGAAGCCAAGCACCAGCCAGTTGCCACCAAACCCACCTGCTTCACATGTGCAGTTTTTCATCTAAACCTCTCAAAGGAATTCCCATGGAGTTTTTCTGTGTCCACAGCCCCTCTGTGGCTTTTGATGTCGTGATCCTTTGTGTTTCTAAGCATTACTGTTCTTATGCTTTCGTCTTATGGTCATGTCATGTCATCTGTGTGTTCCAAAATTTGTTTGAACTTTTTAAGGGGCTCTTATTGTAGATACTGGTCACAGATTAAACCTCTTAGACCATGTAAACCGAAGCAACTATTAACAACAAAGGATGATCCCAACCAAATCAATTCAGAATCTGCTCTCTTAATTAAAATTATCCTATTCACAGAGAGCTACTGTTGATGTAGATGAAAATCAACACCAGAATCTTGCAGCTACTGGAAAGGCTCAGGAAAGGCATTGAAGCAAAAGGCAAAGCCGCGCCTTGACTTAATGCTGTAAATTAGGAGCTCATCGTCAATCTGCCGAAAATACCTCAACCTCTTTTAGGTAATTCACACATTAAAATGTGCCTTTGTCTGAACTCTTTGGAGATGCTGGGACTGGGACAGGACATAGTGGTGTGTAGGATGTGGGAGTGGGATACAGACACCGAAAGGGCAGTGGAGTATTATGCTTAATATGCGTTAGAGATTCTGGGCATTTTCATTGCAGCTGGATTTACATAGATTAACATTGTTAACTGTCGTATCGAGAATGGAAAGCAATTTCTAATTAAAAATCTTTGTAATTTTATATATGTGCTCTTAGGAAGTGAACTGGTTCAGGAAAGAAATTTGAATGTGTTTGGCAAAAGTTGGCTCTGTTTTTAAAAGCAACTAGCAGAAAGCCCGATTGGCATGCAGCTTTAATCCATCTCTCTAAAGGGCATATTTCATAATTTTAACACATTTTCCTTTTAATTTTTTTCAGGGTTGTAGCTTATAATGAATACATTAACTTCCATGACCAAAGTTGAAATGTATGTAAAAAAAACCGCAAGAGAGAGAAACAGTCCAAGGCAACTGATTGTGCAGCTGATGAGTGATGACGTTAGGTACCAAACATCGAACACAGGCGTTGATGCATAACAAAATGGGCACCCAAGATGCTGGTAGTCATAGGAAAGTCTACAGATCAAATGTGGACTTATAAAACCAACAATTACAGGTCCTTCTCAAAATATTAGCATATTGTGATAAAGTTCATTATTTTCCATAATGTCATGATGAAAATTTAACATTCATATATTTTAGATTCATTGCACACTAACTGAAATATTTCAGGTCTTTTATTGTCTTAATACGGATGATTTTGGCATACAGCTCATGAAAACCCAAAATTCCTATCTCACAAAATTAGGGCTGCACGGTGGCGCAGTTGGTAGCACTGTTGCCTTGCAGCAAGAAGGTCCTGGGTTCATTTCCCGGCCTGGGGTCTTTCTGCATGGAGTTTGCATGTTCTCCCCGTGCATGCGTGGGTTCTCACCCGATACTCCGGCTTCCTCCCACAGTCCAAAGACATGCCTGTTAGGTTAATTGGTCACTCTAAATTGACCTTAGGTGTATGAATGAGTGTGTGCATGGTTGTTTGTGTGTTGCCCTGCGATGGACTGGCGATCTGTCCAGGGTGTACCCTGCCTCTCGCCCATAGACTGCTGGAGATAGGCACCAGCTCCCCTGTGACCCACTATGGAATAAGTGGTAGAAAATGACTGACTGACTGACAAAATTAGCATATTTCATCCGACCAATAAAAGAAAAGTGTTTTTAATACAAAAAACGTCAACCTTCAAATAATCATGTACAGTTATGCACTCAATACTTGGTCGGGAATCCTTTTGCAGAAATGACTGCTTCAATGCGGCGTGGCATGGAGGCAATCAGCCTGTGGCACTGCTGAGGTCTTATGGAGGCCCAGGATGCTTCGATAGCGGCCTTTACCTCATCCAGAGTGTTGGGTCTTAAGTCTCTCAATGTTCTCTTCACAATATCCCACAGATTCTCTATGGGGTTCAGGTCAGGAGAGTTGGCAGGCCAATTGAGCACAGTGATACCATGGTCAGTAAACCATTTACCAGTGGTTTTGGCACTGTGAGCAGGTGCCAGGTCGTGCTGAAAAATGAAATCTTCATCTCCATAAAGCTTTTCAGCAGATGGAAGCATGAAGTGCTCCAAAATCTCCTGATAGCTAGCTGCATTGACCCTGCCCTTGATAAAACACAGTGGACCAACACCAGCAGCTGACACGGCACCCCAGACCATCACCGACTGTGGGTACTTGACACTGGACTTCTGGCATTTTGGCATTTCCTTCTAACCATTCTTCCTCCAGACTCTGGCACCTTGATTTCCGAATGGCATGCAGAATTTGCTTTTATCCGAAAAAAGTACTTTGGACCACTGAGCAACAGTCCAGTGCTGCTTCTCTGTAGCCCAGGTCAGGCGCTTCTGCCGCTGTTTCTGGTTCAAAAATGGCTTGACCTGGGGAATGCAGCACCTGTAGCCCATTTCCTGCACACGCCTGTTCACGGTGGCTCTGGATGTTTCTACTCCAGACTCAGTCCACTGCTTCCGCAGGTCCCCCAAGGTCTGGAATCGGCCCTTCTACACAATCTTCCTCAGGGTCCGGTCACCTCTTCTCGTTGTGCAGCGTTTTCTGCCACACCTTTTCCTTCCCACAGACTTCCCACTGAGGTGCCTTGATACAGCACTCTGGGAACAGCCTATTCGTTCAGAAATTTCTTTCTGTGTCTTACCCTCTTGCTTGAGGGTGTCAATAGTGGCCTTCTGGACAGCAGTCAGGTCGGCAGTCTTACCCATGATTGGGGTTTTGAGTGATAAACCAGGCTGGGAGTTTTAAAGGGCTCAGGAATCTTTTGCAGGTGTTTAGAGTTAACTCGTTGATTCAGATGATTAGGTTCATAGCTCGTTTAGAGACCCTTTTAATGATATGCTAATTTTGTGAGATAGGAATTTTGGGGTTTCATGAGCTGTATGCCAAAATCATCCGTATTAAGACAATAAAAGACCTGAAATATTTCAGTTAATGTGCAATGAATCTAAAATATATGAATGTTAAATTTTCATCATGACATTATGGAAAATAATGAACTTTATCACAATATGCTAATATTTTGAGAAGGACCTGTACATGACAGTTGGTGCATTGAGGAGGAGGAAGTAAGACGAAATGCCTCAGAGGTATTACCTTGAGACCTAACGGACAGGTACTCTACCCAGGGATTTACAAGTGCTCCGTGGCAAGACCAGTCTGCCTCTAATATGCCACCTTTTTTTTTTTCAGTGTGCTGAAAAAAATAGCAGCAGTGAACGGAAGCAGCTGAAAGTGTCATTTCTCCACACATATTTGCTCTATGAGGGTTTTTCAACAAAGTTACCACACATAAGTTTTAGTTTTTATAACAATTATTTGAAGTTAATGTTTTACATGTGGTGAATGGGAGAAGTAAACACAAGAATATACAACCTGATCACAGCTGCAGTCAAACATTTTCTCATTTATTTGGCTCGGACACCTAGAAAGAAAGTACCCGTATTAGGTCAGTTTTGCAGGAAAAAACCATGGAGTGAAAGTTTGGTGAGAGATTATTAATTACATTAAAACAATAGGTTTTCTTAACTGAGAAATCTCAAGCTTTCACGCAACCACCAGTTGCGGTTGTCTCTGTGGTCTGGCTGCTGACTCCACTTGAGTTATCCATTGTCACATGACACAAACTGAAGTGTGACAGGAGCTTTTTTTCCACATCCCTCAGATTGTGTTGTTCCTTCCCATGGAGCTCCCTCTCTTTGTGCATACTCAGAATATTAGAAATATATTTTTTGTCAACAAAACAATCTTAAGTATAAACACCCATAATGAATCATGCCCTTTTTTATTCAAGGTCAGAGCAGTCTTTTAAGACGGTTTTGTTATACGGCTGCTAGACAGGACAGGATGTTGTCAGACTTTCTGCAGCTAACCTGTTTCCTAAGAAAAGCAGATAAATTACTGTTCCGGATCTTCTGGTCTTCTGAATCCTCGACATGCTAGCTCTTTTCATTTAGTAGAACTGAGTGAATCTCCTCCATGTTATTCATTATTATCACTACTCGGTAATCACAGTAACGTGAGCCATTGTGTGCAGTTTCATGCTTTATGTTTGCTGCATGCCACACCCTTCATAAACCCATGGATCCAAAACCTGACAATTTTATGTTCAAATGGAAGCATGTTTATAAAACAAATGGGAAAAGAAGCAAATCTGTCCAAACTGAGATTTGCCAAAATTCATTTTCTTGTATTTGTTTTCCGTAGAGTCACCCTAAACTTGTTCACCATTTGTGACTGAATTTACTCTTACATAAAATCTCTTAAGAAGTGTTTTGAATTTTCATATTCCAAGCTCTGGTGCTTGGTGAAATTTCTCTTTATACGCCTGGCTCTTAGATGGAGAATAGTAATTTATTTTGATTAGTCTCCAGTGTAACTGCAGCAATATTGCAGAGTCTCATCAAATGCATTCCAGGCGAGAATACAACGAAATATTACATTTCCTGCTTTTAATTTCGAGAAAGAAAGTTGAACTGGGACATCATTTTCCCACCAGAGGAAATTAAAATGTGCAGGATTTTCTTTAAGGACGACTGGGAGAAAATTAGACAGGAATTATGTGGCTTTCCCCTGAAACTTGATGTTTCCTCAGAGACCTGCGTTGTAATGCTGTTTGTCAACTCCAGGGGTTTTCTTAGATTTTTTTTGACCAGGGCTTTTTTTTGCAACATTTTCTATAGTTTTATAAATATTAAAAGCACCCACCACAGTTATTTGCACCCCTGGTGTGAAAAAGTCTTCTTTTATTGCAGTAGCTTCATCTCACATGGAGAAATTTTGAAAATCCAACTTTCAATTTTTTACATTTATTCAATGGGAGGAAAACCTCAACTTTATGAATATATTTTTTTATTCAGAATCAGAATCAGAAAAGCTTTATTGCCAAGTACGTTTTTGGACATACAAGGAATTTGTTTTGGCGTAGTCAGTGCAATACAATACAAATTAAACAGTATAAACATATCTACAATTCATGGCCATTTCCTTTGTTAATACTTATAAAAACATATAGTCTGGTTACAGCATGCAGGGAGAGGCATCCTTCCTATTTACACAATCCCTCCAGATTATCCAGACTCCTGGGTTATCTCTAATGTTCTCTTCACTCCACATAAGTTTCAGGTCCTCGGACGAGGATTCCCTAGAAAGGAAGGTGATTTTTGTGTCTGAACAATTTTTGGGTTGATTTGACTAAATGTTTAGATCATTATCCTAATGAAAGGCTCACTCGTAACCCATTTCAGTTTTCTGGCAAAGGTCATCAAATTAGTTTTTTTTTAAATGAAAATTTGCACACTTATAAATCAACCACTGCGTTTTGAACGGCAGACCCACAGCATCAAATATCCGCCATCATAACACTGAGGGGGTAAGGCACTTTTTTCCAGTATTTGTCCCAGCTTGTTTTGCATTCAGTCTTTTGCTGGCCAAAAAGCTCAATCCTAGTCTTATCTGTCCACAGCAGAAAGTTTCAGCTGACAACCCAGTGTAGTCCACCCGTTTACATTTGTGATGGTAGGACAGAAAAAGCTTTTTTGCCAAACAATAGAGTGTCATACAAAAAATGTTTTTTTACCTCCCTTATGATCCTGCTCCGGGTGTGTGGTGGCGAGATTAATATGGATCATAGATCATAGATTGCAGTTACCAAGATGGCAAGGGTCACAGATCATGTGATGACGGATGAGAAAAAGAATCATGTGTATTTATCACAATATCATCAGCAAAATGTTTAACAAATGGTATTGCATCGATTTAATAATATACATTAAATTTTATAATTTCCTTTAATATTTATACTCCAGGAACACAAAAAGTCTTGGATTTCCAGTCAAATGTTTATAGGCCCTCTGTTCAACATAAAAAAGAAAAGTATGTATTACAAAAATGATTAAATAGGGATTTTCCTATTTATAATGCAAATATTTCCATAAATTTTTAGTTTTCTTTGAACACTACCATAACAATGTTCTGCAAATCAGTTTTAATGTATTGGGTCTTAATGTATTGTTATCTTGTTATTTTGTCCTCCAGGTCAGAGTCAGGAATCTCAAAATTTACTCATCGTCTCTCCCTGAAAGAGCGACCAGCTAAAGCAGGGAAGACTTCAGACAGACCATCATCCTACAGAAGACGATCTCTAAGTGTGGACTGGTAAGACAAATGGATATCTTTTATGGTCTTAATGTCCGTGAAAAGATTAACAGAAATGTTAAACTGCGATTTTTTTTTGATTTTTATTTTGTGCCACCATTTGAAGGTAAATGAAATGTAAAATTTACTTTGATCTGAAAAGGAGAATCGGACACTGTCTCTGGTTCAGGAGTGACCAGACCAAGTCTTGTAAAGCTCCTGCAGTCTTGTGTGGGCTTTGGTTCACAATCTTCTCAAGGCTGTAGTTATCCCTGTTTCTTCTGCATGTTTCTCTTTGACACTTTTTCCTCTCAACTTTGTATCCATGTGCTTCGACACAGAACCTTATGAACAGCGAGCTTCTGTAGGAATGACTTTTGTAGCTTACCCTTCCTGGCTGTCCACTGCATTAGGTATAAACCATAGTGATCAAAATAAACAGAAATAATCACTTAAAATATATCACTATGCCTGTAGCAAATCTGCATGAGTATTATTCTAATTGATTCACTGAAATAATTTATAGTTTTGATAATATTCTATTTTATTGAGATGGGCCTGTAACTTCCTGTTGTTAAAAATAGAATGCCACACAAAGTAGTGAGTTATGTGCTTAAATGTCTTAAACACATGTGCATTTGAGTGACTTTGAGTTTTCCAGATTGTAACGGAATGAAGGGGATTTTTAGTTGAGCAAAAAGCAGATTTCGCTTATTGTGGTGGATATAAAGGACATAACATTCATAAGAAACTGGTTCTGAACTGGTTTCGGATTTGTTGTGATGCGTCTGTTTATAAAATCCAGGGCCCGGTTGATGCAGATTGGTGCTTTTTGGGTCATGGACAGAGAATCTGCAGGGTGATGATAGGGTCCCTTTCTGCCTCTGCAACTTGGTGTCGTTGAGAAGCGCCAAGTTGCTCTGGTGGCGCCAGCTCATCTTGCTCTTGTAAAGTTCCCGTCATCAGGCAGCTGATGAAAGGAGCTTGAAAGCTTTCCATTGCGAGGCTGCCTCCCCATCACCACCCATGGGAATCCTTCTCACTCTCCCCTTTTGTTGCCTGGCCTCCGCTCATTTATCTCCCCATTCATCCTGCTGTTCGTCCATCTGGCATCCTCCCTGAACTTCCTGCTATGTATTCTTGGCTTTTCCTTTATTCTTCTCTCATTATTGGGAACATAAGTCTGGGTTTAGAGGGATCTTATGCTTCATTTGCAAATGATTTTTCAAGTCAAACTGTACGGTTGCCTTTCTGAGCAGCACTGTAAAGGACTGCAGTAGCTGTTCAGTGGAGTTATTTTGCGGTTTGTGGAGCTACAGGTGTGTGATTCTCTGGGGTTCTGTCAAATCATGTTAGGGCCCGCTGTGAGGTCTTATGAAACCTTTTGTTTGACCTATGAGATGGACTGTGTGATCCCCGAGTGATACTGTGATGTGTGGTCCAGCAGCAGAAATGTGGTGTTAAGTGTTTGAGCTGAGGTGTGTGCCTGCAGTGTGAGGTCCTTTACTTTAATAGCTCCATGTTTTCCTCCCGTGCCGCTGGAGAGGGGACCTGGCCTTTAAAAGTTCCGGACCTGATTGATGTGGTCTGGTTTTAATGGAGCACTGTGGGTAGATTGGACATGCTCATTTAAAGAGAGGGATAAGGGAGGGCTCGGATAAAGCTGGATTCCAACTTTCTCCCCGTGCCGGGACGTTGTTACAGGAGAGTGACTCTCCCTTTGTGACGCAGCAAAAAAGAGACCTCAGCATGAAAGATTCGAAGTTCAGGGTTGAGTCATTCTCCTCAAAGGTGAAATGAGGTTGGTCCAACTCCTGAGTAGACCAGAGAGGCTCCTCTGGAATGCAGTCATCGCACGGTCAGAGAGAAAACACGCGTACAGCCTGTTGCATCTATTAAAAACGCTCTGGCTCCATTGTATGCTTGTATTGCTTTAACTTTTATGCTTCCTGCTGTCTAAGCAGTTTACCCTGTTTTATCTAATCTTATTGGTATTAAATATTTAACACTGGTGAACGGTCAAAGCTTTTTATTCTATGTTGCTAAATCAGGTTTAGGATATTTTATATTTATTGTGATAATTATTAGTCTAAAAGGAAAGTTTATGACTTTAAATTGCTTTCTCAACTTTAAGTCCAATGATGTTTGATTCACTGCAAGTTCTTTGCTGAACAAGTTTAAGCAAAATAACATAACTATGTTGCCGGTCAGACGTGTACATACAGCTATCATAGACATGAGTTTCATAATGATCTTTTCAATTTACAATTTGCAAATGACTTCAGTAATTTTTAAAACAGTAGTTGGGTACACAAGTTTGAATTTAATGTACATTTTCTGTAGACCACAAATATTCCAAATTATACATTTATGCTCAAACATTTACATATAAATGTCCCTGAGCAAGCAGAAAAGGACCCACACAATCTTTGTTGCCATCAGTAAGGTTCTGGAATAGTTCTGTCTAGCTGTGGATCTGAGGTGAATCTTCATGTTTTGAGGGTAGTCCTATATATATATATATATATATATATATATATATATATAGGACTACCCTATCTATCTATCTATCTATCTGTGAGATAGATAGATAGATAGATAGATAGATAGATAGATAGATAGATAGATAGATAGATAGATAGATAGATAGATAGATAGATAGATAGATAGATAGATAGATAGATAGATAGATAGATAGATAGATAGATAGATAGATAGATAGATAGATAGATAGATAGATAGATAGATAGATAGATAGATAGATAGATAGATAGATAGATAGATAGATAGATAGATAGATAGATAGATAGATAGATCTTTGTGCAATTCACCATGTGCATACCACTACAAACTGGGCTGTGCTGGCATTTCTGTGTAAGTGCCACACACACAGAAACCCTCAGCATGCTGCTACCACCCTCATGCTTGACAGCTGATGGTGTTCTTAGGTCTGAAAGAATCACCTTAACTCCCCCATACATGTTTTATATGTTGGCCAGATAGCTAAATGTCTGTCTCATCTGACCATCACCCTGTTCTCCACAACACATTTAGCCTGTCAATGAGGGCAGCTGCAAATTTCAGTCATGCTTACGGCTGTTAATGTTCACATCAAACTTTCTTCTCTGTGGAAAAGAAACATTGGGGTCTGAGCATTTTCCAGTTTGCTACGGACATGATCCTTGGTTTTGCCTGGGTTGTTCCTGAACATACTAATCAATTTCTTTTTATCTGACAGATACAGTTTGGGTTCGATGGTTGAAGCTGGGTTGGCTTTTTTCAACCGAACAATGAATCCGAACACACATTCAAACTACTGTTGGAAGGCCCATTTGAAGCTTCCTAACGGTCTCTCACTATGCCCTGATCTCTGTCAGTATGTATGGACTTTGGGTCCGTGGACAAGGATGAGTCCAGTCAATCTAAATGAGCTCTACCAAAAATGTGTTGCAAAGACATTTCTCCGTCAAAAGAATTGATGTTGCAATGTTATCAACACTAGAAAAGTGAAATATTTAAAGATAATAATTTGCGTCCAAATCGAAACAAACAGACTCCTTCGCATTTGCCCTAATTACCGCACTTCTTCCAACAGCAGCGCTGCAATAATCGAGACACTTAGTTCAATTGTAAAGACCTTGGAGGCTAATGTGGCTAATAACAACACAGGTTGTGGTTGAGCTACACTGAACCCATAGCAACCTACCCTGCTGCTGTTTGTTTTGAAACACTTAATTTAGATTTATTTTAGTACAGAATCATCAATTTTTGGTCCCTCAGTAGTAGAGGTTTATTTGTATCAACTGTGAATTTACAGGCAATCTGAAGCACTCAGTGGCACGCTAAAGATAAGCAGTTATAATGAAATAAATCAAAGGTACAACTTCCACAAAGGATTTCAACACTAATACTAATTGTTATCTTGTCTACTGTTTTGTCAAACAGGGAAGTTAAATAATTTAAACCCAGTGCCTTTAAAAATGTTGACGGGGTTTCCAATATCGTATCGAGTATTGAGTATTTTTCTTAGTATCAGTATTGAAATCTTTGTATCATGACAACTCCAGTATGTATATATTTGAACCTGTATGTGTAGATTTTTTGCACTTTATATTAGATGAAATCCAACTTAAATTCAAACTTCTTCACTTTAATCTTTCTTTTAAGTTAATCTAAATATGTTTGTTGTATTATCATTTGATCCTGGAAAGAGAATGGGTGAAAAGCATCATTAAAAGTCTGATTAAGACATTCTTGCTAAAGAGGAGTGTATGTACACTTCTGACACTGTAAACACATTTTCCTTTCTGAAATGCCCTGAACATAAATCTTCTATGTTCTGATTAAGATTAAACAAATTTTGAACAGGAGGAAGAGTACTGACTTCGAGACACATTCTGGTGAAACTAAATGTGAAACTAAATATGAATATGTCGGGTTTTGGTCCACCAGTGGGTTCTCCTAGAGTGACATTTCATTATGTGCATCTGTGCACACTGCCCCTTCTGTTTGCACTTTAAATTGAACCAATACTGTGTAATGTGAGATAAAAATTATATGAAATACCAGGCTGGAAATTCTTTAGCCTTTAACAGAATAGCAGTTTCAGATGATTCACCACTTTGCCTTCGATTTTCATGGATCATTGCCGCTTACGTTAATTTTCAGGTAGATACTTGAACAATTGTGACTATTATATACTAATAGAGGCTTGAAATGTGAGCTATTTTGTAACTTTCCAAAAAGTCAGTGAGGGGAGACCATGCTTTGGCAAAAGAACTATAATAAAAGATAATTACATTGTTATTGTTATTGTTATTGGTAATCATAGTAAATGGCCTCTGGGGGTATGGCCAGAGGAGGGAGAAAACTGGTGGAAGAACTGGTATTTAAGGGAGAATATGTACAGGGGTTGGACAATGAAACTGAAACACCTGTCATTTTAGTGTGGGAGGTTTCAAGGCTAAATTGGACCAGCCTGGTAGCCAGTCTTCATTGATTGCACATTGCACCAGTAAGAGCAGAGTGTGAAGGTTCAATTAGCAGGGTAAGAGCACAGTTTTGCTCAAAATATTGAAATGCACACAACATTATGGGTGACATACCAGAGTTCAAAAGAGGACAAATTGTTGGTGCATGTCTTGCTGGCGCATCTGTGACCAAGACAGCAAGTCTTTGTGATGTATCAAGAGCCACGGTATCCAGGGTAATGTCAGCATACCACCAAGAAGGACGAACCACATCCAACAGGATTAACTGTGGACGCAAGAGGAAGCTGTCTGAAAGGGATGTTCGGGTGCTAACCCGGATTGTATCCAAAAAACATAAAACCACGGCTGCCCAAATCACAGCAGAATTAAATGTGCACCTCAACTCTCCTGTTTCCACCAGAACTGTCCGTCAGGAGCTCCACAGGGTCAATATACACGGCCGGGCTGCTATAGCCAAACCTTTGGTCACTCATGCCAATGCCAAACGTCGGTTTCAATGGTGCAAGGAGCCCACATCTTGGGCTGGGGACAATGTGAAACATATATTGTTCTCTGATGAGTCCACCTTTACTGTTTTCCCCACATCCAGGAGAGTTATGGTGTGGAGAAGCCCCAAAGAAGCGTACCACCCAAACTGTTGCATGCCCAGAGTGAAGCATGGGGGTGGATCAGTGATGGTTTGGGCTGCCATATCGTGGCATTCCCTTGGCCCAATACTTGTGCTAGATGGGAGCGTCACTGCCAAGGACTACCGAACCATTCTTGAGGACCATGTGCATCCAATGGTTCAAACATTGTATCATGAAGGCGGTGCCGAGTATCAGGATGACAATGCACCAATACACACAGCAAAACTGGTGAAAGATTGGTTTGATGAACATGAAAGTGAAGTTGAACATCTCCCATGGCCTGCACAGTCACCAGATCTAAATATTATTGAGCCACTTTGGGGTGTTTTGGAGGAGCGAGTCAGGAAACGTTTTACTCCACCAGTATCACGTAGTGACCTGGCCACTATCCTGCAAGAAGAATGGCTTAAAATCTCTCTGACCACTGTGCAGGACTTGTATATGTCATTCCCAAGACGAATTTACGCTGTATTTGCCGCAAAAGGAGGCCCTACACCATACTAATAAATTATTGTGGTCTAAAACCAGGTGTTTCAGTTTCATTGTCCAACCCCTGTACATGTCTGGTAAAAAGAACATACCCTCTCTGTCATGAAGTATACAGTAACAAATTACCAACTGTTAAGATGTCCTTGAAGGTTGGTTGTGGATAGGAGGAATGCCATCCTAGATATCTGAAATGTTGTTCTTTTCTTCTCAGATTTTTTTGTGGCACTGATGGCCTTTATTCATCATAGTTAGACAGGAAATGAGCAGAGAGGGAAGGGGTACAAAAAAGGCAGCAATGGTCCAAAGGTTGGGAATCAAACCGCAGACAGCCGGACTGTGGTATAACAGCCTCTATATATGGGGCGCCCACTCCACCGTTCCTCATGGCGCCCCCTGAAATGATACTGTTATTAGAAAGAATTGATTTATGGATATTTTGTTTAAAGATCCTCCCTAGCTATTAAATGTTGAATCGGTTTTGCCATAGCTGAGCACCAAGCCCCTCTGATACAGTCAGAGGAAACTGCTAACCCCAGAAACTTTCTCTGGCATTAAACTTACAGGACTTTAACCACTAGTAACAGTATGACTAGAAGCTGTAGTGGTTTTAAATCTGTAACTTTTGAAAGTCAAGCTATACCTTGAGACCAGACACCCATCCGAGCAGGCAATGGGGCAGAACTCCTCTGTGCAACACAGAGAAGAGGCGACCATGTAGAGACAGATGTAGAGAAACAGCAGATAACATAAGGCTATGTGGTTTAATTAAAGGACAAGGTATAGACCTATTATATGGGAAAGGTACCCTTATATTATTTCTGCTGTGGCCTGGCATCATTTATAAAGGTAAGCTGCTCCGTTACCATCCACTGTCACCATGTCTCAATCCAATAGAGCCCCTTTGGATTTGATGGAATGGAAGACTTGCATCATGAAGGTGCTGCCAAAGTATCTGCATCAACTACATGGTGCCATCATGTCAACGAGGACCAAAATCATTGAGGAATGTTTCTGACACCTGGTTGAATTTATGCCACGAAGAATTAAGGCTGTTCTGAAAGACAAAACATTGTTCAACACAGCACCTACAATCTGAGACAATTAGAGGGGAAGAATAGCAGGTTTTTCCTGACACCCATGGCACCTTAGGTCTGCTGCTCATACTTTCTATCACTTGGATGTCGACTGTCATAAAATGAGCACTGAGCTTAAATGTGTCATACTAATAGGTATATTTCTTTTCCTATCATGTGAAACAGAGACACTGGAGAAATCAAAATACAGCCTGAGGCTTAAAATTGGGGCTAGTAGGTATGTTTTTAATGCAAATAGGTAATAAACCACTTTTTTTGTTAAAATGCAGAATGTGAAGAGTAGTCAGTTCCCCATCAGCAGCTATTTCACTGCTTTTTGTGTGGTTATGCAGAAAGCACTGAAGGGCTCTAATTCTCTCCATTCCTTTAAGGCCCTCTGCTCCGCCTGGTGCCAAACTGTCTTCAAGGTTAACACCACGCTGACAGCCCTCCGAGGATGACGTCTTAACTTTGAAGTCGGGACAGAAACCAACCCTCAGTCATTACATTAACACAAGCGCACGCTGACAGAATGGCAGAAACCTGAGCCTGCATGTCTGATTTTCTTCTTAATATTCACACTCACTCATATAAATGAGCAAACACACATTGTAATACTTAGCACTGTGTTGGGCTGGGTGTGTAGTGTTAATCCTTATGAGCTGCGCACAAAGAATTATAAAAAGAACAGAGAGAAATCACTAATTTCTTACTGGAAAAAGACGGGCAATGCCCAGAGGGCCTGGGTGTAAAGTGGTTTTGGACAGTCTGCCACTTGCCTCATTTGGTTCTAATTTAATTTAATATTACCCACTCTTTTATTCTCCCCTTTGATTTTCCTCTTTCTTCTGTGGCAGAGCGCCCTCAGCTCAAACAGAAAGGACAAATTAGGAGCTTATAAATGCCAGTCATTTTTTTCTCTGCAGAATTTCTAATCATAACACGGTAAAGATCTAATAACGATCACAGCAGAGTGGGACGCCTGCTTCTTGTGGAACGTCTGACTCATTATTTCTGCTTTGTAGTTACATTAAAACGTATTAACATGCAGAAATCCTCTTCATGCGTTATACTCTAATCATGTAAAAGTCAATGTGGACTTGTTAAAAACAACAAACGATGTAAATGGCGTACGGACAAAACCGAATCATTCTTTCTATGAGTATATATTGTTTTTACATGATCACACAGTCATGTAATTGTTTTAGTTTGAGCTTTCTGCTCATTATAACCATGTCCATCCTTTTGTTGTGCATAAACAGCTGAATGAAAACAAAGCGAAAATTTCCGAATTGATTTTTTTGTTTTCTCTGTTTCCACAAAATATTCCTGTTTATATAAAAGCATGTATATATAAATCTGATACCAACCCATTAAGCAAAAGCTTAGCGGAATTGATCGCAAGAAGCCTAGGTGCGCAGCGGGTGGCGTAGTGATGGAGTATGCGACCCATATATGGAGGCCTCAGTCCTCGATGCAGCCGACGCGGGTTCGGAAATCTATTCTGCATGTCTGCCCTGTCTCTCAACCTTGCTTCCTTTCTGCCTACTTTGAAACAATTACAAATATAAAGGCAACAAGTGCCACAAAAAACGAAACTAGGATAATAAAAACAACAATTTCAAAGTCTCTTTGTGATTTTTGTCTAACAGAAAAGAAGAAGTTAGTAGTTAAATGTGACTAAGTGGCTAAATATTAAACTGTTGTTGACGAGTATAGCAGTTGTCAACTGTTCTGTCATGAAGATAATGGAGGGTAACACGTCTCGTTTTTCAATGCAGAAACCCTGAAAATGTAGTCGTTGAATCACAAACATCCTCACTTACCGTTGACCCTTTTTTTTCTTAAAATTTAAATAGAGGCGGCTCAGCTCCACACCAGTGTGTGCTTAAAAACATCAACCACCAACGCAAACTCATCTGAGTTAGAGCAGCAACTACTCCGTCAGTCCATTCTGCCTCCATATTTACAAACAGGATGCCTATGCACAACAGTGTAGCATCAGTCCCACTTTGAACAGGAAGTATGTAAAAGGCCTTTGTGAACCAACATGGTCATGAATTCTTAGAGCTGCTGGGGAAAAACTATACTTTTCCTGTTGATGAAGATCACACGATATGAAAGAAAGGTCAAAAACAGCTACAGTTCCTTTTTTCTAAAATGATTTCATTGTGTCCAAATAAATGTACAAATTTGAATCGCATGCGAAACTTTTTTCTTGTTGTTGTTTTATGCTCCCAGTCTGAGATTTGTAAATGGTTCACTCTTTGGATTGTTGTGGCTGATTCAGTTGGAGAGCAGATTTCAGTCATTATCAGCCAGTTAAACTCAGTAAACCTTGTGGTTTGTATTAGGACTATCCTGTTTTATTTTTATATTAATACATGCAAACATCTATACATGTTAATGTATTGTAAATGTAATCCTGTATTGTAATTCATATGAGGCACACATGCACATTTACATTTTCCACACATGGACATGGAGGTGCATGAGCTCCAATATTCAGAAGTTAACCCACTGCCAGTGTGTTCTTCACCCTGGATGCTGGATGCAGCCTCATAAATCTCCTGTAAGGGAGATTTATGAGGCTGGCTCCCTCTTGTCCTGTGTGTCTCTAACTTGATTTTCTGGTTTCCAGTCCAAACCTCAACTTGGCACACAGAGACAGGGAGATGGTGCTGGGGATGGAGAGGGAGAGAGAGACTGACTAAAAGGAAAGCTGGTGATGTCCTGTTAAGAGGCGAGACATGTTGGAGAACACTGAAACATGAAGAGAAGGAGAAGACAACGGGAGCAGAGGAGTGTTTGACAGTCATTAAAGATGGACTTGCAAAAGCAATGAAGATCTCTTAACGCTGGAATGATGTTTTGGAGGCATAGAGAAGTGGGAAACATTGCAAAATAAAGAGCATGTGAGGGAGAAAAAGTCGAGTCAGTGTGCTGTAGGTCTTTTTGTTGGTGTGTGTTTGCAGAAACAGCAGGTCAGTTGATGGAATGGTAAGAAGTACTTCAGGTATTACCAATATGATGATAAAATACCACAAAAGCAATCAGAGGAACTACACTGGTTTTATTGCACAGGCTTTTCAATTTACAGAAGCAAAGTCATTTCCACTCTACATGGACCCCACTATAGGTTTGTGTTTACCTTTTAGCCATTAACTAATTATCCTAAAGGGATGCAGTTGTTTCTTTCCTGATTCTTAGCAATAGCATAAAGTAGGCGCAACAACAAAGGGATTTTAAACCCCTTGACATCTTTCACATCTTGCCACATTACAACCACAAACTTTAATGTTTTTTATTGGTGATGTGATAGACCAGTACATGCTGAAACAACCCCACAGCATGATACTGCCACCACCATGCTTGTATTTGGGAATTAGGCGTTTCAGGTGTCTTGCTGTGTTAGTTTTCAGTCATACATAATGTTTTACACTAAGGAGAACATGTTCGGCTCATTTTATCTGTGTTAGAGTTGCTATTTTTTGCATCTTGCTCATGATTCCAATGCACCAAAAAGTATAAAAGTTATTAAGAATAAACAAGAGACTAGAGTTTTAACCAGTAAACTTTGTAAACATTAGCAATTTTTTATTGCTGGGGAAAACTGGTGCCATCTTGTATTTTTCCAGACTGAAGACAGTGATGCAGACACACCAAAGCTCACAATCTGTGGAGGTCACACTCTTGAGCTTCTCAAACAACTCTTTGTTGATCTAATGCTGATATGAGGTTTCATCTCCCCACAAAAAATAAAAAAACGACTCTTCCTTTTCTGACACTGCCCCCTTTTTCTCGTCTATTTTCCCATACATTTTCAGTCGTGCATATGTGTGAGCATGTTTATCATTTGTAGAAAGTATCCATCACAGTAAGAAGAATGGTCTCCCGACCTGGCCACCCTTCCAAACACCTCCCTCTAACCCTATCACAGATAAATAGCTGTGGGACTTTAAACATGGCGCCCGGCCGGCGTGTGACTGAGAGAATGAGCCAACTGGTGGCTTTAGTTGCCAGGGGTCGTCCCCACCCTTCTCCTCCCAATGGCTGGGTGGGTGGCATATGGCGACCCAGGCAGGGACCTCAATGGTGTGATATACAGACGCATACACGTACAGGGAGACACAAGGCCTGGAGCCACCCAGGCTGGACCCATGGTCACCATGGGAGACACAGTGTCACCAAGCCTCTGACAGAGGAGGAGGGCTTGGGAGTATGCTTGTGTGTGGGGAATCCCACCTTGGAAGTGACCCCCTTTTTCACCGACAACCGTCTCTTATGGGAACATCAGCCACTGCTCGCCATCTTATCGCCATGGCGACTCCCCTGTTGTCTCTGGTCATCAGAACAAGAGAGATTTACCTCTGCGTGCACACAAACAGAGCCAACAGGTGGTAGGCCTTGCTCAGCACAGCAGGCAAGCTTCAAAGGTTAAACATACTGCTCACTGTTTCTCTGCCGTTCTCCCAAAGGAACACAGGAGAAAGTGAGAAATGGCTAAAGAGACAAAAACAGAAAGAAATCTGTGTAATTCAGGTCATACGCAAACACAGATTAACTTCATATAGCTAGTACATCTGAGTTTATGGCTGTCAACCGAGATTATGTGACATGCTCGCATTCAATTGGCTGCCTTGAATTATCGAAAGTAAATGAGCAGTTATTGGAACAATGTTGCTTATATGCTGTAAATTTGATGTTACATGCTGAATTTCCCCTGCTTAGTAAAAATTATACTCCCTGTTTCTCAAATTTAGTCTGACTATTCAATGATGTTTGGTTTAATAAGGCTAGAGATGAAATGGTGAGGGAATCGTTGGCAGTTTCTAATCTCTGGTCTCTGGTATTTCAAAAGCTCTGACCTGTTGGTGTAGATACTCACTCATCCAGAAATGCTTAAGCAGAAGGTTACTGGACTACGTTGTTTCTTGACGATGTTTCACCACCTCTCGCCTTCTACTTAAGCACTTAGGACTCTGACATGCTACTGATTTCAGTATTAATCAATCAATCAAACTTTATCGAGTCTTTTTCATACAGTCTGGTATAACTCAAAGGGTTTTACAGAGGTTAAAAACAGTACAGACATTTAACCACTAGACACACAGGCATTACAGGGATCTAACAACTTTTAAATATCCTGCAGGCTCCATAATTTAATTTTTAATATTTAATTTCCCTTTGGGATTAATAAAGTATTTTTGAATTGAATTGAATTGAATAATCAAGGTTATGAAGCTCAAAACAATAAAGCCTTTGCTGCAAAATCTTCATCCTTTCTGTTACCCGCTGAGGTTGGCTCTGGGTCAACTTCAGTTCAACCCGCCCCTAGTTCAACTACCAACTGACATTGCGTTGCGCCTTTAACATTAAAATGATCAAACCTGCAGAAGTATGGGAAGCAAAGAAGCAAAATTACCAGCAATCCATAAAATAGATTTATATGCTGTAACAGCCTAATGAACAGCTGACATACACCCATGGAAAGTAGATCCCATTAATATGGCTTTGTACAGCATTTCTGCTTTCTCTCACTCAAGACAGCTATGAGTCCTCTTCCTGTAGTAACAACTTCGACCCTGAAGATTGTATCAGATATTTGAGTGTCCGACTGGCTGGTCACGGGTCATGGTCCGTTCAGATGAAACGATTAATTCTGGATATTGGCTGTCAGTAACGCAAGGAGACCCATTTCCTCTATCCGCTTTTCAAAAATAACATATTTCAAAAACACAAATATGTTCTGATATTCATTCATTAGGATGCATTCAGAAGAAAATTGTTTATGGACTGAACTTGTACTTGTCCATAGTCAGAACAATAACTAAAGAGTTTAAAACCACTGGCCCTGTGAATGTTTGACGAGGACCCACGCTTATCTCCTTGACAACACATTGTTTTAAGGCATCTGCACACACCTTTAGCAGTGCTACCTGTAATAATAGAGGTAGCTGTGTGTGCTATGGTTGGAAATAAAGGACTGTCAGTCTTTGTGAGTACATAAATTGACATAAATTGTAATAAAACATGATTTTTGACAGCAGAATCTAAGTTGTTTTGTGTTATTTAAAATCTCCAGCTTTTCTTAAACCATTTTGTGCTTGTACCTGTGACTGCATTTAAGCAGTGACAGGCAGTGGGTCTTTGAATTTTCAAGCCATGAGGGTTTTTAGTTACAAACCAGTGTACTGTATTCAAGAACAGAGCTGCCCGATTAATCTATGTACGTCTCTTTTTGGACCTTAGATATGTTCCAAAACCGCCATCACTGGAGTGAAAAAAGCTATTTGAAGTCATTGTGTTTCTTTCTTTCCTGCATTTAATATATAAGCATGTGTGTATGTCTTTATCTGTTTCATGCATGAGAAACTGCAGGTCACTGTGTCGCCGTGGCCCCGTGTTGCTTATAAGCTGATAAGAGCAAAGGCAATTCTAGCATTGCTGACCCCACTTTCCCACCCCCTCTTCTTTCTCCTCCCCCACCATCAACCCCTTTTCTCTCTCAGCCTCTCCCTCTCTGCATCCAGCAGCCCGGCTGCTTCCAGCCTGTCTGGTGCCAAGACTCAGATTTCAGAACTTCCTTCTACAAGCCACATTTAGAGCAGCTAGTGTACTTTGTATATAGTGTCTTTGTGCATGTGTGGGTGCACAAGTGTCTGTTTGAGGGAGCGAGTTTGTGCAACTTTTGACCTCTTGCTGCCACCACTTCGTACTCTCTGTCCCTGTGCACCTCTTTGCCTTCTCCCATCAATCTTCCTGTTCCCTGTTTGTTGTATAAAACAGATTTATGTGTTTTCTTGATATGTAACATTGCTCATCGTGAGGAGCAGGGCTGGGTTGGGGAGGGTTGAGAAGCACACATTAGGGAGAGTTCTAGTTATGTTTAGCTAAAGTAGTGGGGAGGTAGGATAAAGAACAAGAATACTTTAGCCTTTAACTGTTAAGTTAAGGCTTTTTACTTCCCTGCCGTAGAAAAGGATCTCACAGCATGATACTGCCACCATCATGTTTTACTGTGGAGATGGTGTGTTGAAGGTGATCTGCAGTGTTATTGTTTTGTAACTTAGCAAAAAAATGCAGAAGACCTTCTTCCATATGTTTGCCTTACATGACCTCTGGGAAATTGCAAATTGAACTCTCTTTCTTTCAGTCATAGCATCCTGCTTGCCATTCTTCCAAAAAGTTATGAAGTGCACAATTAGTAGTAAATACATTGACAGATTATCCCATCTGAGCTGTGGATTTTGGCAGCACCTCCAGAGGCCCAATGGACCCCTCATGGCAGCTTCAGTGATCAGGGCTCTCCAAGCCCAGCTGGTTAGTTTAGGTGGACGGTCATGTTTTAGTTGGTCTTTCTATGTTTAGATGATGGATTGAACAGAGCTCTGTGAGATGTTCAAAGCTTGGGATATTGTTTTAAAACCTGCTTTAAACTTCTCCACCACCTCCTCAATGACCTCTCTGCTGTTTTATTTGGTCTTCATAATGCTGCTTATTCTCACATGTTCTCAATCGAACATCTGAGGCCTTCACAGAAAAGTGCTTTTGTTATTCTGAAATTAAATAAATCATGTTTTTTCTAAATAGAAGACTTCTAATGGCAATTGGTTGAACTGGATTTTATTTAAGGGTATCAGCATAAAATCATAAGTAAACCACCATTTTCAATATTTATGTATTGCAAAAACATACATCATTTCCTTTCACTTGATCTATCACATAAAATCCCAACAAAATGTAGCTTTTTGTAACATGAGAAAATATGAAAAAGTTCAAGGGGTATGAATATTTTTTTCAAAGCACTGTATGGGCTGAATGCAGGAAGAAATCTCTCCTAAGGGCAATTATCCTGGAAATATAATTTTTTGTTCATGCACATATGCCCACCAGACACAAAAACACAAACTTTAGTCTTATTACAAAATTACATTTTCCACCCTGTTGCCAAGTCTTTCCGACATGTTCTGTTTCACACCTCTGTTATTGGGTTTTTGCCATGTGTACTTATGGCTGTACAGCTTTTGCAAAGCTGAAATCAACATTTCCAAAAAAATTTGCTTCAATTTGGTGTTTTTTCCCATCTTGAGTTTTAGACAAAGAATTGCCAGCTGCCTAGACTCCGTCTGCATGTTGTTTACATGTGACTCACTGACTCTGGAACCAAACTGTTTTTTTGTAAATTAAGCTGATAAAACTAACAAAACAGATGCTCTGTGTATGGTGTTTGCAACATGGGGGTGTTGAGTGTTTGTGGGAGTATTTGATGTGGGAGTCATCAACGGCCCAGGAGGGAGTCTGGATTTTAGAAGACTCGGTTTTTCCCAGAGAAACCTGCTTCCTGCTTTTCAACACTTAAACTGCAAAGAAATGTGTGCAGTAAATTTAAGTTAAAGATATTTGGGTGATTGCATCAGTTTTCTATAAAATAGC
This sequence comes from Girardinichthys multiradiatus, assembly GCF_021462225.1. NCBI lineage: Eukaryota > Metazoa > Chordata > Actinopteri > Cyprinodontiformes > Goodeidae > Girardinichthys > Girardinichthys multiradiatus. The sequence goes on along the minus strand of NC_061803.1, from coordinate 3,484,227 downwards.
GTAACCCTAAAGCTGCTGTCACACTGTTTCCCATCTACAGTCATATTCAGTAAATTAGAATTCATTATTGATAAGTTTATTTATTGCAGTAGCCCAGTTCAATAAGTGAAACATTTAGATTAATTGCACACAAACTGATGTTTCCAAGCCTTTATTTCTGTTACTTGTGATTTTCTGCTTACAGTCAATGAAAACATCATCAGAAAAGATCAGGAAAGTATGGAGACCCATACAGATCAGGAAAGTATGGAGACCCATAGCTGCAACATCAGCCACTTTTTTTTCTTACCTAATTACCGTCTGACCATCTTGGGCTGGAATGTTCAGTGCTCTATACACAGTCTCTGACTGTCTTCAGGTGATTTATTAATTGGTAAGTGACCTAATCAAAAAGTAGGTCAGACTGCCCTGCATTTGGAGCCGCTTCAAGCATTCAGCTTGGCAAGGCATGTGAATCTTCATCATTGCAGACAAAGCGTCTGCATAGCATAGCATAGGTTTAATTAAAGTTAGGGCTGTATAATATATCAATTTGCAGTCATCATGCAATTCCTATCTCTGCTGTAATGTAATACTCCAGGTGCAATGCGTTCACGCTGTGCATACCAGTAACATATCTGGTCAGTTGGACAGACTTTGACTGCACTTGGTGCCGAGATCTCTGTGCCTGAGATCCCTAAAGTGCTTGGAGTGTGGTAACATTGTGATGACAAAAAAGTTGAACAGTGATTATTATGCGGGTTAATTGGAGTTGATATCATAATCACAATATTGAATGACAATGTAGCAATTGCATAATATCCTAATGTCATAGAACTCTCATTTACACTAATATCGGGTTATTGCTGTGACATTTGATTAACATTTGCTTTAATTCTAATATGTCAGATATGACATAAAAGAGGTGTTTTATATTTGAAATATCTAAGCAAGCTATCTTAACAGGAAATCAAATTACATTGCTACATTCTGAGATGCATAGAATATTTACTTGAAGCTGCTTATTTTCATACACCACTGAAATGCAAGGCAGCAAGGATATAATGCACAGGGCTTTAACAGCAGCCAGGGTGTTTCTAAGTTGGAACTTATTTATCAGATGCATCACAACTTTTTTTTTCTCAAAGGTCTGACACAATTTTGATTTTATATTTAAGTATCCAACTTTTTTACTGTTGCAGATTTTTTTTATTTATAGCTTTAATAAATGATGATTTTAGATTACTACATTTATTTGCGGCATATCTTTGGTAAATGATACGAAACCTCACGTGTGTAATAAAACATCTCTTTGAAATCGCATATGTACACACTACACGTTACACACAGCCTAATGTCGTCAGAGAATGATGGGGCACCGTCCTGCCCTCAGAAAAAAACGTTGTCTGTTCCATCTCAGGCATATAACAATAAGCCTGGGGCTACATTCCAGTGGGCTTTCTCTTTGAAATGGGATACCAGCACACGCATTACAAATATATCTCCTGTTTTATCTTCCGGGCCAGGCCCATGGAAAAATTATTCCAAATACCTGCCGCGCTTTATCTGGAACCCTGGAATAGGCTAGGCCCAGTCGGGAACATGAGGATGTCTAAAATAAGGCCTCTATTACGGGATGGAGTGGAGATGGATGGGACGGAGCGGGAAGGGATGGGGATCGTGGGGGTATTTTAGGTGTATCAGCCCCTGTGAAAAAGGGCTTGTTGCGGGGGCTTTAAAGTCTACAATGAAGGCCGATGTCAGCTGTTGCACAAACTGCATGTGATGGGGGAGGGTTTGAGCGCAGACGAACGCTTATGTGGTCTCATACGTCCATTGCTGAGTGGCGGTATAAATAACATTTTTCCTACAGATGTTCTCACCTTGACAAATCTGCTTTTGGCATGTGGTATGACGGCCCAAACTAATGCCTTTATTTACACGCTTCGATCTCAGCCTGCTCATTTTCAAGGCATTGTGGTTTCAAGAACCATCTTTAGTTTGTTTAAATACCTGATCTAGTCACTTGTTTAGGGAAAAATGATAAACTATCACTTTACATTTGAGAGGTATTTATTTGCCTTCAGACCTTAGCTGTCTCAAAAAATTTGATAAAAGATATTCTGCAAACGTATCTTATAGTATGCAATATAAGTCATTAGTTTCAAAGAAAGTACACAAAAGTAAGGTCAGTTTAGGTTATTTTTGCACATTTCCATAAATATTGAGTGTTGGTTCTATGTATTTGAACAACTGAAAGAAATAAAGGATATAGGAGATGATGAAAAAGCTGAAAGAGCTAAAAGCATACTGAAGGAGGGGAGAAAAACATCTTAGCGAAAGGTAAGATTAGAGGCAGAAACGAGCTTAGATAGTATCAAGAGAGGTGGGACAAACTGAAGTGAGAGGCGCTGAAAATGCCTCCTTGAGGAATTCATTTATCTCTATGGTTCTCTTTGGTGAGACCCAACACGGTGTCTGTCATCGTCGCCTGTAGAGTCCCGCTGACATGTCCTTCATCAGTCCAATGTGTCCGAGCTCTTCAGACCAGACTCGACCAAGAAACACTTGTCATCTAAACTGTTTCCCATAGCAGAGCGGACGAGGGGGGCAGTAAAATCAGCAAACCAGTGGTGCCAATAATGCAGTAGAAAGAAGGAACTCGGATTGTCTCAGCAGTAGGAGAAAACATGGCAAACTCATAACAAGGCTGTCTTTACTTTTTTGGAAAGACTGTTATGACAACTGTCTGAGAACTTGAAGATGATCATGGAAATCTTGCAGATCCGTGTAACCTATCACTATAGCACCATTGGTGTTTTAGGCCCCTTTCACATTGGTGTCAGTTTTGTTTCTTGGGCGGTTCTCTATCCCTCTCTGAAGACATTTGGCACTGTAACATGGATATATCTACGTATATCTGTGCTGTCAGGGCTGCTGTGTTCTACATGTGAGGTTTGGATGTCGTTTACCAATGGAATGGTTTGCTTTTGCATCCATGCTAGATTTTATGACTCATGAACTTTAATACGTTTTGCGTGGAACCATTTTTGAACAGTTTTTTTCTATAAGCCCAAAAAACAAGTTACTGGTTTGCAGACTTCGCTGATGCTGCCATAAAATCTTGCACTCTTTGTTTTTCTTTTCCATAGAAGTTCTCCTGACTCAAAGCATTGTGCTTAGCTGTTGCCTTCCAGTACAAAACTACTGATGGTGCTGTTGCTACTGTCAATTTAATATTTGCTGTTTTTGTTTGTCTCTCCCATAGAAAGTACTCCTCCCTCAGTGGTTCTGTGTTTAGCAGTTTTTCTTTCCAATGAGAAGCACTGGATGGTGCCATTGCTGCCTTTATCTTCCTGTAACCTCCCTGTCTTTTTTTTTATAAAAAGTACTCCTGGCTGTTTTTGGTAAAGTTGGAGTTGATGTATTATAAAATGTTCTCTGATAAACCTCTGCTGTGAATTAGGTTTAGGGCTGGACGATATTAGGAAAACCTGGTAAATGTTGCAACAATGATGTGACTTGGGATAAATTAACAAATAATTGAAAAGGGTCCACGTCTTTCTTCGAGTTCATAAAAAACTCAGTTAATGAGTAGTCTATCCAGTGATACTGCAGTAACGGTACATTTGATCAATATTGTTCTTTAGCGGTCCTATCAACCATTAAGGAGCAGAAATGCTTGAGTTAATATATTAAGTCTAATGTTTGATTATTCAAATCAATCAGGCTAATCCTATTTTTATAAATGTATAGATTTCAGAGGCATAGCTGTTTATTAACTTGTATGTTGCAACTTGTATGCAAAAAAATAAAAAGGACCTTCCCTCTGTAATGCCACAGTGTACAGTTACCAGGTGCTGCTCCTTTCACCCATCCCTAGTGTTTCTCACTCACGCATCTTTTCTCCAGGGCTGACTCTGCCAAAGTGACGCAGCCCATGAGAGGGAACCAGGTCCACCAGCCGGCATCGGCTCGCAAGTCAGCCAGCTTGTCCTCGCCAAGCGCAGCTCGCCGGCTGTACCGCAACTTGTCTGGAAAGTTCCGCGTGGGCGCTAACCCCCCTGCTCTGGAGGACAGCATGGTGTCAGGGCGGGGAGGAGACAAGGAGAGGCTGCGTAAAACCACCATAGTAAGTCAAAGATAGGAAAAAAATAAAAGGACCAGGAATATTGTAGTCTAAAAATGGTCAGGGAGACATAGCCCGGGAACCTGTGGTGCCACCTGTCTTAACTAATGTGATGCATGATAAAATCATACAGGGAGAAAGTCAGTTGTATGGTGTTATGTGTTGTTTTGGCTGAAATGTCTCAAGATATCAGGATTTCTCTGTGTCTCAGTTCCAGAGCAATGAAGCTTTGTTTGAGGCAGTGGAACACCAAGAATTGGACCTGGTCCAGCTTCTTCTGTCCCAGTACAGTCTGGAGGAGCTGGACCTCAACACTCCAAACAGTGAAGGTCTCCTGCCTCTAGATATTGCCATCATGACCAACAATGTACCCATGGCTAAGCTTCTCCTGCAAGCCGGTGCCAAGGAGAGTCCTCACTGTGAGTAGGCAGTCTTTATTAACTCGTCAAACATCAAGGAGATCACAGTGAAATGAATAAAATGCACAGTTTTTAAGGAAGGTTTTTTTACTAAGAAGGTGGCTGTTCTCAGAGTGCTGTATCCAAGCATATTAATAGAAAGCTAAGTGGAAGAAAAACTTGTGTACGAAATAGGTGTACAGAAACTCCTGAACTGAGCTAAGGAGAAAAATGAGTGGTGCTCAACAGTCAAAAGTCCTCTTTTCAGATTAATGTAAATTTAACATATTATTTGGAAATCAAGATCCCCGAGTTTGGAGGAAGAGTGGAAAGACACTCATTTCCAGATGCTTCAGGTCCGGTTTAAAGTTTTCACAAGCAGCGACAAAAAAAAAAGAAAATCTTTAGAAGAAAGTACTTGCACAACTAAGACCCACATCTGTTACTTTGATCCAGCTCACCCTTCTAGATTCCTGATATAAAAATCTGTTTTAACTTCAGATGTTTTTTTAATAATTGGTTTCAAAGTTGAAGCACTAGATCAATGTTATCAGTTGCCACCAAAATAAGCTTAGGAATTTCTAAATGATGACATCCAGTTAAGCCCAAAGTTATTCTCACCCCTCGCAGATTTGGGTTTAAAGTAATCTAAAATTTTTACCAGTATCTGGAAGTAATGCTAATGTTTTGGAATGGCATGAGCCTAAAATGAAATCTGTTGACAGGGCTAAACATTTGGGTAATGGTAGGGAGGCCTTCCAACTTCAAGGACTTTGAGCTCAAAGAAAAGTAGTGAAAGTACCAGTGGAAATTCCAGAACAACACTTATTGAATGAAAATAATTTAAAATCAAAATCTGCTGGGTGTATGAATAATTTTGGACATAATTGTACACCTATTTTCCCATTTTTACTCAGATGCACTTCTTTTAATTTCACTGGCAGTTAAAACATATGGAAGGAGCTGAAGGATGCTAATCGTGATGCGATATTAGTCATCTTTGTGAGCACTTTTCATTTTCTATGATCTGCGAGTCTCTGCTCCCTTCCTCTGTAAATGATTAGAACTCGCCAGTAAGGCTCCAAAGCTGTTTGTGTTTCTACTTGTCTGCGCACACACACACACACACACACACACACACGCTTTCAAACGCTGAGCCAGACGTCTTATAAAGGTATTATTAAATTGAAAACACTTGAATGGAAAGTGGTAATTACTGAAGTTTTGGTCTTTGATTGTGCTTTCTATCCAGAACCCAAATAATTCATGAGACGATGGGCTCATGCATGAATGACTAACGGAGAGAAGGAGGAGTGAACAAACTTGACATTAGGACATTCTAAGCTTTCCACTGTTTTCTTAAGCGTGTACTAATCAGACTCCATCAGAGGAGGATTGACATCACAGTTCCTGCAGACATTTCTTTTTACTTTGAAGAAATTGGTTCTGGTGCTTGACTTCAGTGTGTGTGTGTGTGTGTGTGTGTGTGTACCATAGAGGCAAGGCCAGACTCCTTCTGTGCAGCAATACAGAGCCACTAAACTGCGCTTTTTCCATTAAAAATTACTAATTGTAAAAGTGCCTTGTAAAAATATTAACACGCCATTGAGCTTTTCCAGTAATAATCTGAAAAGTGTGGCGTGGATTTGTTTTCATCCCCCTTTATTCGAATATCTCAGTTTGCTTTGCATCCAAACAATCTACCTGTGTGTGATTTAACCTCAGTCCAAATGCAGCTACTCTGCTTCTGATCTCAGAGGTTAGTTAGAAAACATTTGTTAGAAAACATCAGCATCATGAAGACCAAGGAACCCAGCAGACAGGTCAGGGAGAACGTTGTGGAGTAATTTAAAGCGGAATTAGGCTCTAAAACAATATCCCAAGCTTTGAACATCTCAGAGCTCTATTCAGTCCATCATGGAGAGAGAATGGACTAACTGCAAACCTACCAAGACATGGACGTCCACCTGGCTGGCTGGGCACGGAGAGCATTCATCAGAGAAGCAACCAAAAGATCAATGATAAGACTGGAGGAACTGTAGAGATCCAGAGCTTCCTCAGATTAGAAGTATTCCTGCCACTTGCCTTGTGCTTCGCATCACATACACTGCTCAAACAAATAAAGGGAACACTCAAATAACACATCCTAGATCTGAATGAATGAAATATTCTCATTGAATACTTTGTTTTGTACAAAGTTGAATGTGCTGACAACAAAATCACACAAAAATCATCAATGGAAATCAGATTTATTAACCAATGGAGGCCTGGATTTGGAGTCACACACAAAATGAAAGTGGAAAAACACACTAGAGGCTGATCCAACTTTGATGTAATGTCCTTAAAATAAGTCAAAATGAGGCTCAGTATTGTGTGTGACCTCCACGTGCCTCTATGACCTCCCTACAACGCCTGGAGATGCTCCTGATGAGACGGTGGATGGTCTCCTGAGGGATCTCCTCCCAGACCTGGACTAAAGCATCCACCAACTCCTGGACAGTCTGTGGTGCAATGTGACGTTGGTGGATGGAGCGAGACATGATGTCCCAGATGTGCTCAATCAGATTCAGGTCTGGGAAACGGGCGGGCCAGTCCATAGCTTCAATGTCTTCATCTTGCAGGAACTGCTGACACACTCCAGCCACATGAGGTCTAGCATCGTCCTGCATTAGGAGGAACCCAGGACCAACCACACCAGCATATGGTCTCACAAGGGGTATGAGAATCTCTTCTCAGTACCTAATGGCAGTCAGGCTACCTCCTGTGAGCACATGGAGGACCATGCGGCCCTCCAAAGAAATACCACCCCATACCATTACTGACCCACTGCCAAACCGGTCATGCTGAAGGATGTTGCAGGCAGCAGATCTCTCTCCACGGTGTCTCCAGACTCTGTCACGTCTGTCACATGTGCTCAGTGTGAACCTGCTTTCATCTGTGAAGAACACAGGGCACCAGTGGCGAATTTGCCAATCCTGGTGTTCTCTGGCAAATGCCAAGCGTCCTGCACGGTGTTGGGCTGTGAGCACAACCTCCATTTGTAGACGTCGGGCCCTCATACCATCCTCATGGAGTCGGTTTCTAACCGTTTGTGCAGACACATGCACATTTGTGGCCTGCTGGAGGTCATTTTGCAGGGCTCTGGCAGTGCTCCTCCTGTTCCTCCTTGCACAAAGACGGAGGTAGCGGTCCTGCTGCTGGGTTGTTGCCCTCCTACGGCCTCCTCCACGTCTCCTGGTGTACTGGCCTGTCTCCTGGTAGCGCCTCCAGGCTCTGGACACTACGCTGACAGACACAGAAAACCTTCTTGCCACAGCTCACATTGATGTGCCATCCTGGATGAGCTGCACTACCTGAGCCACTTGTGTGGGTGGTAGAGTCCGTCTCATGCTACCACGAGTCTGAAAGCACCACCAACATTCAAAAGGGACCAAAACATCAGCCAGAAAGCATCGGTACTGAGAAGTGGTCTGTGGTCCCCACCTGCAGAACCACTCCTTTATTGAGTGTCTTGCTAATCGTCAAAGATTTCCCCCTGTTGTCTTTTCCATTTGAACAACAGCTGTGAAATTGATTGTCAATCAGTGTTGCTTCCTAAGTGGACAGTTTGATTTCACAGAAGTTTGATTTACTTGGAGTTATATTGTGTTGTTTAAGTGTTCCCTTTATTTTTTTGAGCAGTGTATATTGCACGAGCTTAATCTGCATCGCATTTTAAAAAGTGGATCCATACTTTCAAGAGCTTTCTATCAGCCATACTTTGTTGACGGTACCAGCAGCTACTGACGTCATTATGCTTTGCTGCATGCAATGCTGTGTTCATGTCCGACATGGAAAATTGCCCACTCTTCCACTCCCTCAGTGTCCCGAATCACAATGATGTGTTTAGGTACTGTACTGTACACTGTAGTACTGACAGAATTCGGTTGGTACGTATAAAAGTTCCAAATTCGGTGCCCATCCCTAAAGACAACTATTAGTTATACACTCCACAACCAAGGCCTTTATGGAAAAGTAGTGAGAGGTGATGGCAGCATCATACTCTGGTGGTGTTTTTCTTTAGCAGGTACAGAGAAACTGGCCAAATTTGGTGGAAAGATGAACATTATGGAAACACAAGGAAGAATAGGAGGTATTATGGAAAATTATAATTGTATTTCCACACTTTCTCCTTTATTCCATTGTCTTAAAGTTGTCATTCCTTCCTTCCTGCCTTCCTTGAGTACACCCTCCTATCATTTCCTCCTTCCTCATATACTCCTTTGTACAGTTCCTTTCAGGTATACATTATTGTGTCTTTGGTTCTTTCCATCTTTTGTCTCATTCTTCCTTTTGTCTATGATTTTTTTAATTCCCAACCTCCTTCCTTCATTCTGTTCTTTTTTGTGTCCTTCCTTCTTTTCCTTGTGTCCTTGTGTCACCTTTTGAATGTGTATTTCCTTCCTGCATTGTGTTATCCCCCTTCCATTCTTTGTTGTATCTATACATGTTTTATGACCTCGGTCCTTCCTTGTTCCTCACTTCATACTTTCCTCTCTTGTTTCCCTCATTTTTCTTTTCATCTTTTATACCTCCTATTCTTCCATGTGTCCCTCCTTTCTTTCTCTCCTTGGGTCTCCCTACCTTCTTTCTAGATTCTTGTTTTTTGCAGTTTGCATAATTAAAACCTGCCTGTTGTAAAAGTATTTCTGATAAATCAATAGTGAACTGTGATGAGTTTATATTTTAAGATCAACAGAGTAGACAGAACTCTGGAAAGGTATGGAATCTTGAGACTGGGACTGAGGTTTACCTTCTATCAGGACAACAGCATGTTTGTGTTAGAATGGCCTAGTCAAAGTCAAGACCTAAATCCATTTGTGTTTCTCTTGTAAGACTTTAAAATGTAATCTTCACAGATGCTTTCAGTCCAGTCTGACTGAGCCTGAACAATTGGAAACATGTCAGTCTCTAGATGTTGATAGAGACATGTCGTAAAAGTTGTACAGCTGTAGCTGCAGTAAAAGATGTTCTACAAAGTATTGACACATGGGGGCTGAAAACCAGTGCGTCCTACACCTTTCAGGTTAATATTAAAAACTTTTGAAAACCACGTGTCCTTTTCTTTACACCTCACAATTTCGCTCTATTTTATGTTAGTCCAGCAAGCAAAATCCCAATAAAGTACACTGGAGTTTGTGGTTGTATGACACTCAGAGTCAAAGTGTAGCTTGAAGCCACTATGGAGACACAGAGGGAGCCGCAGAATTAAACACCCAGATGGACAATTTGACATGGAGCTCTAAACTTACTGTCAACAGTGGAATCTAACGCTCAGCGGTGGAATCTACAATGAACAAACGCAGACCACACAGACTAAACATAGACCCACAGCAGTCCCAAACACTTGAAGAAATGACCAGCCACCAAAGGAGTACAGCTCGCTACTGTCTTCTTTCTTTCTTTATATTACCTGTTTTAGACTTTTATTTGAAATATTCTGCATGCTTTTGTTACCGGAGCGTGCAAACCTCTCTGATCTGGGTCTTACGCCTCCACAGCCTCTATCACTGACTGCACATCCATGGTTTGAATATTTTCATGGGGTGTTACATCTCATTAACTGCAGTGATGGGTTTCATTGTTCGTTGGATTGTGGCAACACCCTAAACCTCTTTAAGAAAACATTCCTCTGCTGTCTCTGTTAGGCTATGTTCCATTATATAAATAGAACAGTGACACAAAAATTTCCATAAGTTTTGCGGAAAATAGCTTTACAGCGGCCCTCTAAGCTGATGTTCCCTTGCTCCCTTGTGCATATTCCCACCACTTTGTCCTCCCTTGGAACCGCACTGAGGAATACTCCTCCCTCTCTTCGTACTTTCATTACCCCATTTTCCCTCATTTTCTAGGTGATGTCATTCCCATAGAGAGGCTGCTCAGTTACAATAAATGAACTTTATTGGAGAATCTGCTACAGCATTTTAGCAAACAGAAATTAAACAGAAGTGGCCTGCTAAAGTGATTTGCAGCATCTCAGGCAGGCAGTTGCTTTTCGGTTTTTTGGGGTGCATTTTCAAAAGTTCCTCAGAACATCTACAGAGCTAAACCTCAAATTTAAACCAATGATATTGTGATGAACTTTGTATTATTTTATTTCTGTGACAATAGGTTGCCATGAATATGTGCCTACTAGTATTAAATCTTTGGATCTGTATCACCGATTTTGCTCTCCCTCTGTCTCTGATGACGCTCGTAGTTGTGAGCCTGGAAGGCCGAGCGGTGCACTTGGCCACCTTGGTGCAGGAGGCTGAGCAGCGGGTGTCAGAGCTTCAGGCCCACGTTCGTAGCGAGGGTCCCAGTGAAGGGGAGGGATCCGACCAGGAGAGGCAGCTGAAGGCTTGGGAGTGGAGGCTGAGGCTCTTCAGACGCATGCAGTCGGGCTTTGAGCATGCTAGTAAGAAGTTGTTGCCATTTTCTACTCAGATTATGTCTTTCATCTAACAGTTATGTTTTGTTGTCATTAGTTTAGTTCAACATATTTCTTCTCCCTCATCTTCCATTCCCTTAATTGTGGTAATTGTCATGCAATTTGGTGGTTAAATGGTGTAAATATCAAAATTTCAAGTAGTTCCCAGGCCAGAATACATATACACAGATCAGGCATAACATTATGACCACCTGCTTCACCCACAATACTGCAAATGAGGTCTTAATCTGCTTATACATGTCCTATTCCATCCTATCATCACTCATCACAAAACACCAAGATACTTGAGCTCCTCTACCTGACCCCCAATTGAGAACCATGGTCTAAGACTAAGAGGAACTGACTCTCATTGCTGTTTACGTTACTAATAATGAGGTGCAATTACGTAGAGTAACAATTCCCAGATTTATGCAGGATCACTGTCTGAGCCTTTTCTCACTTCACAGTAATGGGTGCAACATGTTGCAAAGATTTGGCTGTAAGTGTCCGTTTCTCTACTCATTTACGTTTTTGGTTTTCCTATCTCTCCAGACCCTCCAGATGCTCCCAGTGTAGTTTGTCTGTCTGTCAGCAGCAACACAAGCTTGCAGGTTGACTTTCATGAACCAGTCTGCGTCAACTCTGCTGTGGTTACCAAGTATAAAGGTCAGTCTCATTTAAAGAAATAATTTCGAATTATATTTCTGTGCTTTTTTTCTTCTAATTAATTAACATTTGCTCAAACTTGTGTGTATTTGCAGTGTCTTGGAGCTCCTCACCTTCATTCAGTCCCATGCTGGGTGAAATAATAGTGGATGATACCACGTCACCACAGTGCAACATCACTGGACTGACTTGTGTAAGTTCTACTAAATTAACTATCTCAATCCCGTTTTATGGTCACTCTTGACTAAGTAATCTGTTTTTCCTTTTTTTCTTAGAGGTTTCTGGTTTAAATGACAATGAAATACATAAAAAAAAACTGATACCAAGAGTTGCTGTTTACGTTTTGCTTTGCTTTAACTGACTTTTGGATGACACCTGCTTGTACTATGTCCTCCCCTCTTATTGGTTCCCCCTGCTGTTAATACTCTTATACAGGTCCTTCTCAAAATATTAGCATATTGTGATAAAGTTCATTATTTTCCATAATGTCATGATGAAAATTTAACATTCATATATTTTAGATTCATTGCACACTAACTGAAATATTTCAGGTCTTTTATTGTCTTAATACGGATGATTTTGGCATACAGCTCATGAAAACCCAAAATTCCTATCTCACAAAATTAGCATATCATTAAAAGGGTCTCTAAACGAGCTATGAACCTAATCATCTGAATCAACGAGTTAACTCTAAACACCTGCAAAAGATTCCTGAGGCCTTTAAAACTTCCAGCCTGGTTCATCACTCAAAACCCCAATCATGGGTAAGACTGCCGACCTGACTGCTGTCCAGAAGGCCACTATTGACACCCTCAAGCAAGAGGGTAAGACTCAGAAAGAAATTTCTGAACGAATAGGCTGTTCCCAGAGTGCTGTATCAAGGCACCTCAGTGGGAAGTCTGTGGGAAGGAAAAAGTGTGGCAGAAAACGCTGCACAATGAGAAGAGGTGACCGGACCCTGAGGAAGATTGTGGAGAAGGACCGATTCCAGACCTTGGGGGACCTGCGGAAGCAGTGGACTGAGTCTGGAGTAGAAACATCCAGAGCCACCGTGCACAGGCGTGTGCAGGAAATGGGCTACAGGTGCCGCATTCCCCAGGTCAAGCCACTTTTGAACCAGAAACAGCGGCAGAAGCGCCTGACCTGGGCTACAGAGAAGCAGCACTGGACTGTTGCTCAGTGGTCCAAAGTACTTTTTTCGGATGAAAGCAAATTCTGCATGTCATTCGGAAATCAAGGTGCCAGAGTCTGGAGGAAGACTGGGGAGAAGGAAATGCCAAAATGCCAGAAGTCCAGTGTCAAGTACCCACAGTCAGTGATGGTCTGGGGTGCCGTGTCAGCTGCTGGTGTTGGTCCACTGTGTTTTATCAAGGGCAGGGTCAATGCAGCTAGCTATCAGGAGATTTTGGAGCACTTCATGCTTCCATCTGCTGAAAAGCTTTATGGAGATGAAGATTTCATTTTTCAGCACGACCTGGCACCTGCTCACAGTGCCAAAACCACTGGTAAATGGTTTACTGACCATGGTATCACTGTGCTCAATTGGCCTGCCAACTCTCCTGACCTGAACCCCATAGAGAATCTGTGGGATATTGTGAAGAGAACGTTGAGAGACTCAAGACCCAACACTCTGGATGAGCTAAAGGCCGCTATCGAAGCATCCTGGGCCTCCATAAGACCTCAGCAGTGCCACAGGCTGATTGCCTCCATGCCACGCCGCATTGAAGCAGTCATTTCTGCCAAAGGATTCCCGACCAAGTATTGAGTGCATAACTGTACATGATTATTTGAAGGTTGACGTTTTTTGTATTAAAAACACTTTTCTTTTATTGGTCGGATGAAATATGCTAATTTTGTGAGATAGGAATTTTGGGTTTTCATGAGCTGTATGCCAAAATCATCCGTATTAAGACAATAAAGGACCTGAAATATTTCAGTTAGTGTGCAATGAATCTAAAATATATGAATGTTAAATTTTCATCATGACATTATGGAAAATAATGAACTTTATCACAATATGCTAATATTTTGAGAAGGACCTGTACAATCCCACACATAGACATACATTGAGTGGGACATGTGCACGCACCCGGATGGCCATGGACAAACGGTTGATTTTCTTTCTGGTGAATCCTTTTTGGTGTTGATTTAGCCCAACCTTTTGGACCGACATCATGCTAAAAGACCCGTCGATGACCTATTTTCAGTTTTCAGGAACCAAAAGGTTTTGTTGAAGAGTTCTCAATGCCATGCACTTGCTTGTAACAGAGAAACATACCCATAGCATGATAGATCCTCCACTGTACTTGTGCTTTCCACATATTCATCTAATTGGTCTCATCTGACCAATGCACACAGTTCCAGTTAAAGTCCCATAATTTAGCAATTTCTACATGTTTGTTTGTAATGGGAAGACAGAACGGGCTTTTTCCTGGCATGCCTAGCAGTAAATAGTTACCAATGTAGATAGCATCCAATAGTTGCTATGGAGATGTGATGGTCCTGCCATTAATAGTCACTTTATTCCACATTTCTCTAACAGAGAGTTTGGAGATGTTTTAGCATCCTCCTCACCATGTGTGGTAGTGAGATGAACTTGAGTTTGTCTAGTTTGTTCATCAGGTACCACAGGTTTTCAAATTAAACTTTGATTTTTTGTTTTTCTTTTCAGTGTGGGGTTATTGTACTGCAGTAAAGCATTAATTTATTTTAAAGCTGTTTTCGCCTTTACCCAGAGAGCCAATGAATACATATATTCTGCATAGCAAACCATGACAAACAATGTCCTGCTGAAGCAGATGCAGCTTTCTTTCACTGCCATTTAAAAAAGATGCAGCTACTCTTTATATTGTAGTTTATTGATGACAAGTTTACTAAAAACAACTTTGCTGTAGCTTCTCCCGCTGGTGTGTCTAACCAGTGAAGAAATTTACAAGCTATTTTACTACATGACAGCCTTCACTATTATATTCACACAAGTTTAAACCATTTATTTGAAAAGTATTTAAAGGCATTTTTTATCCAACTTATTTTTGTTGACACAGCAAACACTTCATGGCTGCTGTGATACACTTCAGTCATTTAAATCCAACTTTGTTCAAGTTTTTTATAGCTAAGGAACAGGTGGAACACAGCTTCTACAGCTTATCCCCTGATTTATGTTTGCAATCATTACATGACCATGTAGACAAGTGGACACTCATTAATTGTTATTATTATGTGAGAAAAACCTGCTCCCCCCTTTAAGATCCCAACCAACATGCTCTCTCTTGTCACAAGACAGAGGTCAAGAAGGGGTCAGTAAATCTTGGCGACTGCTCTAATTAATTGGGTTGAGAAAAGAGAAACAGGGCGTAGTTGTCTACAAACTCGGCACAGGGACAGGACCGATCATGGAGATTTACACAGACACTTTACCCCAAACAACCTTATGGATATACCCTCAACTTTGCATGTTGATGTAAGGTTGAACACCTTCATAATGTGTATTTATACAATGGTTTGTACCAGTAAACTGGGCCTTATTGTCACATCTCCTTCTCTTTTAGGGAGCCTATTACTATGTACAGGTGTCAGCCTATAATATGAAGGGCTGGGGCCCTCCAAAGGTTTCCATCCCAGCTTGTGCTGCACCTTCCAGTAAGTCTAAGTTTATTTTGTATTTATGTTACATGGAGGCAAGGCAAGGCTTCATGCATCATGCAGTTTCTGCAGAATTGTCAGCTGCTCATTCATGATAAATATCTCCTGTTTCACCATATTTCACTGGTGCTCTGTTGGATTGGGGTCTTGTGACCCTTTCAGGTCCCACAGTACAGTGAAATTCTTTTCATGTTCAAGAAACCAGTTTGAGGTGATTTGTTGCATTATCCTACTGGAAGTACTCAGGCTGTGATGTTTATTAAATGATAAATTAGTGCTAAATGGCTTAAAGTGTGTCATAAAATGTTCCCTATACCATCACAGTCACCAGCAGCGTGAACTGTTAGTACAGGACAGGATGGATCCATGCTTTCATGTTACTTACTCCATATTCTGACCCAACCACTGAATGTTGCAGCCAA
The DNA here is from genome assembly GCF_021462225.1 of Girardinichthys multiradiatus. Classification (NCBI taxonomy): domain Eukaryota; kingdom Metazoa; phylum Chordata; class Actinopteri; order Cyprinodontiformes; family Goodeidae; genus Girardinichthys; species Girardinichthys multiradiatus. The sequence goes on along the minus strand of NC_061803.1, from coordinate 3,468,543 downwards.
ATTTGAAACTCATCCAACCAGGCTGCATTTTTCCAATCTGTTGCAAGTCTGTGTAAACTGTAGACTCAGATTCCTGTTCTTGGCCAACAGGAGTGGCACCCAGTGTGATCCTCTGTTGCAGCTTCTGCTTCGAGGTTTGACATGTTGTACATTTAGAGATGGCTTTCTGCATACCTTTGTTGTATCAAGTGGTTATTTTAGCTGTTGTTGCCTTTCTATCATTTCGAACCACTCTGCCCATTCTCCTGTGTCTTCTTACTTTAATCACCACTTGCTGAATATTTTCTCTGCTTCTGACCTTTGTCTGTAAACTACTTAGGTCATCTTCACCACGTCTAAATCCCTAATGTATGAGAAGCTGCCATATGATTCGTTGATTCGCTGTGTGCGTTAACAGGCAATTAACATTAAACAGGTGTACCTAATAAAGTGGCAGGTGAGTGTGTATATAGTGAATGAGAGGATAATTTGAACAAAGACATTGACAACTGTAAAGAAACTAACAAATCTTCAAAATAAAAGCACTTTGTTTCATTTAGATATTTGATATGCATATGTTTTAACCCATTTTTACAATTTTATTTTGTTATCTGCAAGAAGAAGAGGCGAGATCCACTGTTCCCCAAACCAGATCACCTCCGGCCCTTGGTTGCGCCTAGAAATCCTGTCCAAAAAAGTTTTGAACAGGATCAGTGTCAAAGGACAGCCCCGCTGGAGTCCAAGATGCACCAGAAACAGGTCCGACTTAGTGCCAGCAATGCAAACCAAACTCCTGCTCCGCTTGTACAGAGGCCGGATGGCCCCTAATAAAGGGCCCCCAACTCCGTACTCCTGGAGCACCCCCCACAGGGCACCACAAGGGACACAATCGAATGCCCTCTCCAGGTCCACAAAACACATGTGGACCTTTTGGGCAAACCCTCGAGTACCCTGTAGAGGGTATAGAGCTGGTCCAGTGTTCCACGTTCAGGAGAAAACCACACTGCTCCTCCTGAAGCTGAGGTTCGACTATCAGCCGGACTCTCCTCTCCAATACCCTGGCGTAGGCCTTACCAGGGAGGCTGAGGAGTGTGATCCCCCTGTAGTTGGAACACACCCTCCGGTCCCCCTTCTTATGAAGGGGGACCACCACCCTGATCTGCCAGTTCAGAGGTACTGTCCCCGACCGCCACGCAATGTTGAAGAGCCGTGTCAACCATGACAGCCCCACAACATCCAGAAACTTGAGGTACTCAGGGCGAATCTTATCCACGCCCCGAAGCCCTGCCACCGTGGAGCATTTTAACCACCTTGGTGACTTTAGCCTGGGTGATAAAAAAGTCCAACCCCGAGTCCCCAGCCTCTGTTTCCACTATGGGTGGTGATCAGTTGACAGCTCTGCCCCTCTCTTCACCCGAGTGTTCAAAACATGCGGCCGAAGGTCTGAAGACACTGCAACAAAAAGTTGATCATTGACCTCCTGCCTAGGGAGTCCTGGTGCCAAGGGCACTGAATGAACGTGGTGTTAAAACATGGTGCTAAAATAATGATTTTTGTGGTCCTCATGAAGGCGTCTTGAGCCGCTCTAGGTCTGACCCGTCACCCAGCATCTGTTTGCCATGGGAGACCCTACCAGGGGAATTTAACCCCCAGGCAACATAGCCTCTAGGATCATTCGAGCATTCAAACCCCTCCACCACGTTAAGGTGGCAGAAATTTTCTTAATTGAGAAATTGTACACCTTTCTATTAAATGTGTTAAAGCTACTTGGTTTGAATTTAGAGCCTACAACAATGCCAAACGGTGAGCATTCAATGAGAGGATATTTATTGTAGTCCATAAGGGACTTGAGACTCGATTTGGACTTAGATGAATTTTATTTAAAGCTGCATTTGAATAACAATATAAATCTTCATCTTTTTTCTTTTTACACTTTATTTAGAAGAAATACAAAGCTCTCTTGTTTTAATCGTTTTCAGCTAATGTTTCTTGAGGACATATTTTACCGAAAAAGTAAACAAAGAGACCCTGAGAAGCCCCTACAGCTAAAATGCTCTAAAATGACAATAACAAGTGTAAACCCATTTATGGCTAACACAGGACCAACATCATGTTTGAGGTTCAGGGCTCAAATGGGTATGAATCTGGGGTTTCTGGGAAGGTCCTGCGTGTTGTGCATGTGGATCACCTGATGGTTAAGTTCACTGTAAGTGTGTCAGAGGAAGGTCTACATGGACTTCAGTCAGAATGCTTGGTTGGCAATAAGAGTCCCTTTGTAAATATCAGTGAACATAACCATGGTCTCAATATGGTGCGTAGGCCCAGCTGGCAGCTTGAAGCACCAGCCGGGCCTACACACCATCCAGAGCTATGGTTACATAGCTTTGGATTCAGCCAAGACATTAACCGTGAAGTCATGTGTAACAGCTGAGGTTTCTTTTTTTCTTTCTTTTGCTCTTTTTTTGCTGTTAAACATGTGAAGCTTCTCCAGCTGTTACCTACTGTAACAGAGAGAACAAGCTGAACACACTATCTTTGTGGGTATATTGGTTCTCTCCTGGTACATCTGGGGAACACATGACCATGTTTGTGCTCATCAGCACACACTGTTTTTCACCAAGTGTGTGTATATGGTCTTGGTTTAGAGAAACTAGGCTTTCCCCCTCTCCCTCCTTTTTTTTTCGACTGACCCACCTCCCTCCGTCCCTCTCTCTGAGCTAATTTAGATGTTGCGTGTTTGTGTTTTCCATTTGGGCCTACCACTGGAAATATTTGCATGTCTGTGCTGCAGCAAGCGGCACGGCCCCAACAGTGGGGGCCTTATACCGTCCCGTAGACGCCCATTAAAGGGCCCGCTTGTCTTGCCAGGACAGGCACCTTTCCGGGAATAGATCTCACCGTGTTTCAGCCCTATGCACCCTCCGGGAGGCTCAGGAGGAGGGTGGGGTTTGGGATGATGGTGATGGTTGGTCAGGGATGGGTTATCGCTGCTGACTCATCTTCCTCTACTTACACACAAGGCAAAATGTGCTGAAGAGTCTTCTTTTTCTAAGCCACTCATGTATAACAAGATAAATTATATGTTTGTTTTATAGGACAATAATTCTTTCTGTGTGTTTGGATAATTTAGTTAAGAGACATTTAGCAAAAAATATAAATAGTGATCCATAACTTTCTACATTTTTGGCAAATAAAAGTCTGAAAAGTTTGACCTTTCCTCTGATACCTCTGAATACAGTCCAGTGTAACCAATTTCCTTCAGAAGTCCCCTAATTAGTAAATGTACTGTAATCCGCCTGTGTGTAATTTAATCATAGTATAAGCTACAGACAGGTCAGGGAGAAGGTTGTGGAGAAGTTTAAAGCAGAGTTAGGTTCTAAAACAATCTGAAGAGTAAGGCACAAAAGGCAAAAGCACCAGGATCTGATCATTTAAGACATAAATGTTTGGCCTACATGCAAAATGCATTGTGGATGAAAACTAGAATCCAGAACACATCATCCTAGTAGTGAAGTATGGTTGTGACAGCTTCATCCTGTGAGGATGCTTAGGTCCAGCAGGGACAGAGAAGCTGGTAAGATTGATGGAGCTAAACATAGGACGACTCTAAACATACAGACAGAGTTACAGAGGAACATTCAAATCAAAGCAGATTCATGTGTTAGAATGGCCCAGTGAAAGTCCAAACCTAAATCCAGGTGAGAATCACAGGCAAGACTTAATTTTAAACGTGGTTTTTGCACAAAGGATTGTGCTACAATTTCAGTCTCTAGATGTGAAAAACTGGTGGAAATATATCCCAGATGACAATAGAAAGGTGATTCTACAATGTATTGACTCAGGAGGCCTCTGTATATATGTACTACCCACACTTTTCAGTTATTATTTGTTAAAATATTGAAATCCTTTCGATATCCAATAAAATACATGTCTGGTTGATACTTTTACTGTAGAGATCATTCTCTTTTAACTTGGCTATAAAATAGTCCAAAACTGTTTTCTGTCTTCTTCCATTGCACATAATGTAAGTGTAAGCATGTTGTGCAGCAGTAAAAAATATCCTGATAAAACACTGACCACTGAGCAATACACAGTAACATGAACAAGGCAAATATTTGCCCTGACCATATTTCTTGCTGTTATTTGTTATTAAATCATTTTTAACATCCTAATATTGGAAAAGAGCTGTTCAAAAAATATAGAATATTCTGTGTGATTTTCTCTTTCTGTTGCTCTTTACAAAATGTCAAACACTGCTGTTTTATCACCTCCACCCCTTCACTAGTCATATAATTCTTACTGGATGGGAAAGTGTTTACCAGTCTCTGAGAGAAGATAAATAAAAACAGTCTTTCTCTGGTGATTTTTCTTCCTTGTGCAGGCTGGCGGGACATCGATGGCCACCCTCCACGCCTCAGAGGCCAGAAGGAAGCACTTGACCAGCTGCTTGGACAGATTAAAGAAGCTCATCGTCACTGTGCCTGCCATGGTATCAAGACATTCCTGATAGGATGTTCATGTTTACATAGCAGACTGAACATTATTATGAGAGTTTAACTTTAGAACATTTACCTTTGGCAGAAATTTTAATTTGCTTATTATTTTTTGACTCAATGCCTTATGTGGTGAAATTCGACAGTATCTTCAAATTGGAGATTGTTGATATTTTTCATCCTGTGCCAGAGTTAGTTCTAAATTCAGCTTTTACAGATTAAAGCTGTTTGAATTCACATTTCTACTCCGCCACCTCAACGTTTTGAGATAAACGTCCCGACATCAGCAAGATTACGTTCATTTATGAACATTTTCCTTAACTTTGTTTGTTACTCTGGACATATTCCCTAAATCTGCTCTCATTCAGAAATTTCAGTTTCAGTTTATTGTCAAATTGCAAAACCAAAAGAGGCTGAAATTTGGACTAAAATTAAATTTGATTGTGGTCATTTTAAAGGACCACAAAGTTGATAGTCTGCTTTTCAAAACAAAATTTACTATTTAAACTCAACATTAGACTGAACAAAACCTCCATCCTAGTAAATCATTGTTGTTTTTCTTATATTGGACTTTTTTTATCCAAAGTTTAAAAATGTAAAACCTGGAGAGTCAATTATGGTTAAGCTCTGTTCCCTCCTTTAAACACACAAACACACAAATCCCTCTGGGGTTTCATACAACTCCAGAATATAACAAGGGCAAAAATTCAAGAATTTCATGCACCATCCTACGTTGGGAAAACATTTGAATCTGGTGCAAAACAGTTTAACTCCTAAATATCACTAACATTACAGATTGCATGAGTTTCTACTGTAATGGCAGTGAGACAAAATGTGGGTTTTATTGGAAGTCTTTTCAGCCATAAAGTGGGAGGAAGTGGCTCTGCAAATGACATTCAAGATGCTAATCACCACTAAAGTCCCAGGCCTCTATTATTAATGTAATTTAAAAAATAATTGACTTTTTGTTTTATTTAATTTTTTTTGTAGTTAATGAAGAGAAATTTAAAATAACTAAGTTTGAAAATGGTTAAAGTTTTGGTAGTTTGGTGGAAGACTAAAGTTGATTTATGACAAAAGCTGGAAAAAATAACATGATAATTTCAAAACATTTTAATCATCAATAATAATAATAAATATAAACGACTTAGCTTAAAGACACTTGTTTTATAAATAAAATGTTAAAAAGATGAATTCCTGAAGAAATTCAGGCCACACGCTGTTACACCGGCAACATGGTCATCAAATCAAAGTAGAAAATGCTGTTAATTTTACGTGTTAATATGGTGCAAAAATGAAATTCTCTGCCATTAACCTGTCAGTTTTCCTGCTCTCCTGGAACAGCGTAAAAATCGTCAGAGTAAGAAAACAGTGCAGTGGACAGCTCAGCTTCGCAGGTGCAACACATTTCACTAATGCTGTGTTTCGTATCACCTTGACAGACACCTTACAATCTGAGGCATGACAAGTACTTCACGCTCCACACATGCTTAGATGGCATGCCACCCCCTCTGTCTTAGCAACCCAACCGACCCAGCCCCCTTGTCCTTTTTGAGTCTTTCCATGACTCAGCCCTCGCTGCTGAATACTTCTCTTTCTGTGACAAAATGCAGATCAACATCTCTCACACTCGAGCTGTTTCTATCCCCAAACACTGCTGTCTGTACGCCGGTCCCATAAGTGTCAAAAGCTGTCCACGCTGACCCCCTACGTTTGACAGCAAGCTGCATTTACCGTCGGGCAAAGTTGTCTCTCTCAGGCCCAAACACGCCTGCCCACTTACTATTGTCCTCTGTGGACGTACTGCATTAGCAGTAGGCTGAGATGCAATATAATAGTCAGTATTGAGTGGCTCTTGGTCTGTCAGACAGCGACTGATTGAGCTTGAGAGTTCAGGCACGGTAGTCAAGGTGGCATGTCCCCTGGGTCATGTTTGTTATTCCTGTAACAGACAAGTCTCGGGCTGGAGACTGAGGAGAGCATAAATTAACACTGACTAGTTGCCTCCCTCTCACACCCCCCATGGCGAGCTAGCCGTCTTGTCTACTGTCCACAGATATACTGTAAACTTGCACGTAAAGATAGACGGGCTCGCACACAGGAACACGTACACGAACGGACACAAATATCCAAACATGTGCTCTGTCGCTCAGCTTTTGCTCTCCCGCTTCTTGGTCCATGTGTGCACCCCCTCATCACAGCCCGGCTTATGGCCCACACCTCCTTCTCCCTCTTGTCCAAACACTATTAATTAAACTGTGAAAGAGGCCTTGACTAACACAGGCTCCCCAGCAGTCGGCCCTACTTGTCTGTCTTACTCAGTGTCAAACAGGGACTGAGGCCAGGAGGACTGGAGCTCTACAGACACGCATGAGGGAAGACGTTTTTGAATGGGGGCCGGGTGGCATGAGGTGCAGTTTTTTTCTCTTACTTCACCATGACTTGTCCACCTGAAGAACAAAATGTGTTCTTTCTGCACCCCAAATAAAGGGGTTTATTGACTTTAAGTGGCCCAGGGATGGAGGGCAATCACCTGGGATAAGAGGGAGTCTGGTTTGGTACTCAGTGTGTCTAATGAGCTTGGAGGTTCGTTATCTGACTAAAAAGACCCAACACAAGCATAAACCTATCCATGCATGCATATAAACCCCTCCCTCTCCTGCCTTCAACCCCCTTGTGGCCCACTAAAAATAAACATGTCCTCACAGACCTAACTGACCTACCTGTCAGCTAATGGGTAAAGGTTAAGTCACAAATGCATGAGTTACCCAAGTTTCTTGACTCCACGCATAGAGCTGCTCAAGGCACACTATAGTCAGCGCATGTAAACAGACGGACACATGTACACACAGTTAGTGATCCCCTGAGAGCTTTAGACCTAGTGGTTCCCTGTAGACCAATAGTCTGCTGTTGGCAGCCGGCATGACTGTTAAATTGTGCCTCACCACACTAGAGCATGAAACATTCGGCCATGTTGTTGAACCTGTCAGGTTTGTTGTCAGTCATGGAAGAGGTATTTCTGGACGTGGTCGGGACAGAAGCTTCTGTTGGTTTAGTGAGGAAAATTGGACAGTCAGTCCAAGTAACCGTTTCAGGATCAAAAGAACTCTGGCTTTAACACTGCCTTGCAGTTTGTACTAATTAAACTTTTTCACATTTGGTGATTTTACAACCACAAAGTCTAACACTTTTCACTGCTCTTATGTAATACGATGCACTACTTTGCACTCGTCTATCGTATAAAATCCTTATAAAATCCATCAGAGTTTGCGGTTATGTGACAAAATGTCAAAAGGTTCAGGATGCATGAATATGTTTGCAATCTGCTGTATAATCTGATATGTTGCATTAGAATAAATGCAAGTGTCACTCTTCCCACAGAGCAATGCAAAGCTCCAACACAAGGCAGGAAGCACTCTGTATCCAAAAGCCTTCGGCACCTCTTCCAACTCACCAGCAAATTTGTCAAAAGCTTGAAAAGGTAGGCCAACATTTAATAATCAGTAGCATCAGATGTTAATCTTTTAAATCTGAGATGCACGTTTTTAGCTGTCATTACTGTGAACAATACACTTTATTTCTTATTATTAGATTTCTCAGTATTTGCACAAATTTCAGCTGCAGCTTTCTTTAACGTCTGTGTTTCTCTCCAGAGGTCTCTATCTGACTTCCATATTCTACAGAGATGACAATGTGTTGGTGACTCCAGAGGACCAGATTCCTATTGTGGAGATAGAAGATTCATACTCCAGCACCCTTATGCAGGACTTTCTTTGGTTTACTAAGGTAGGAATGAAGAAAAACAGCTCATAACTGTAAATAATTCAGAGATGAGCCATTTTTGCTACCAAGGAACCAGACCTTTTTTGGTTCTCCATGGTTTCTGAAGGTTTCTGTTTCAAGTTCTCCATTACACTTTGGCTGTGTTTTACCTACTTGCAGAAGTCTTCTGCAGCCTCTAAGCCTTTATTCCAGGCTTTCCTGTATTTAGCTTCATCCATCTTCCCATTAACTCTGGACAGCTTCCCATAGAATTTGTGGTTATGTTGTAAAAAGATTTTGGAAAGCTTTTTTACTTTTGCAGAGGGGCTCTTAGCTAGTAACCATATGATATATTGAGGCAGTTTCTTGTAGGAACTTGTCACAAAGACAATTTGTTTTCATGTCTTTGCCTAAATATATGCTAAAAATCAAAAATAAAACAGTTTGATGCACAGAAAACAGTGTTTGGGAGCTTATAAGGTGAGTCTACAAGAACTATTAATTACAAACCTATATTACGGTAGATGACAAACTAAAGGACAATGCATCTATCAGGCTTTTGCTGGATTTTGGACATTATTTTCTCTCGGTCTGGTTAGCCTGACTCTTGTTTTGTCCTCCTTGATTCTTTTCTATTTTTAACCAAACTCTGCAACATTTGTTGAGGTTGGAAACAGGGTTTGGACTAAGATTGAAAGCCAAAGACCAGAAAGCCTGGATAAATATTGATGAAGACCACTTTGAAACATAAATCTGTTACAGGTTTCATACCTATGGGAAGAGATATCCTGGCTTCAGCAGTGTCTCAGTCCCTCGCAGTCATCTTGTTCGTGTACTCTGCAGACCCGTCTAAAGATGCTGCAGGCAGTCTCCCAGCTACAGGTAGCATGATGATTTTTTACTGATAACTATCACCTCACAACTTCTGCTAGTGATATATCTCTTTCTTTGCAAACTTTCCAGTGTTTTTGTGTCTTTCAGGGAATGCTGGGAACACAGGACCTTGGCCAGGTGTATTTCGAGCCCATCAAGGACAAGCATGGCAATGCCCTGGTGGTCCTCCTGAAGGACATGAACACCTGCCCCAACCTGGATGGGGTACGCTGGACACAACTTTGTAAACTCCAGCTTCAGCGCAAGTCCATCTCCTCCCCCGAGGAGCCCACCGCCTTGGACATGCTCCTCATCACACTCCATGTGAGTTATACAGGAAAACCACCGCCGACTCTGATCGGTTGTTAGCTCAGCCACTAAATGCTGGTTATTTTTTAGGTCGTTTTAGTGAATCATTGTTGGGTTGTCAGCAGTGGTTGTTGGTTAAAAATCCTCATTCTTTTCGTAGTTGCCTTGCGATCCAGAAATTTGGCATGATGAAAGGATGCTGATGAAAAGATTTAGCAAAATGTTCTGCAAGATATAGTCTCTGAAATTACTTATTCACTCATTCACAGAAAACTGAACCTGACGTAACAAAGATGAGGCTCTTAGGCTGCAGTAAACTGAAAAGTGCGTCCAGTTACAAGTGCTTCCAATCGCTGACAAACATTTATCATTGTTTGTAAGAACAACAGTAGAACGGACTGAGATGAAATGATATGTAACATTTCAGGTCCTCATGAGTGCTCAGTATTTCAAGCACACTAAGAGGTTAGAAGTTGTGGACTCCCTAATTATTATCTAACTGTCGTTACAGAGTGTTATATAACTGATTTGTTCTGTTTTGTTTACTGAAGTTACAGCGTCGAAGTGAACCACAAGTTGATTTTTATCCATAGCCGAGTAAACTTGATACCATTGTTGCAATCCTGTTTTCGTCTCCAGTATGCACTGGTTTTGTTCTTGTGGTTCCGAAAACAATGGTGGAGATTCTTCTGATGAAACCACAGTTCACTAAAGTATTTGTCTTGTGGTGGGTTATGAACAAATTGTATGATGAAAAATGCAACAAAATGCGCTGATGGATTATTTTCAGTTCTGACTTCAACTTTAGATATGTTGAAACAGCTGTAGACGGAACGGCCTCATGGTTGCAGGAATGGTTAATGGCATGCTCTTCTATGGTTTCTGTTTACCTGCGGTTCCCAGGAGAAGCTGGCGTATCACAGGCGCAGCAGGAAGCTCTTGTCTCCAGGCTTGTACCTGGGGTACCTGAAGTTGTGCACCTCGGTGGAGCAAATCAGGGTGCTGGTACCTCAAAAACTCCCCAACATTCTCTGTCACACTAAAATACGGGACAACAGCAACATGTCCAGGTGGGAGAACCTTGGAACCTAACATGGATATGTGTATTTTATCAGCCAATGAAATAGCAACAGAGATCTAAATAAATTGGAATATTCCTTCATCTGTGATGTCTTAGAGAAGAATGGCAGTGGCTGCAGGCTCTCAGCTCTCTGGACGAAGCGCTGGAAATGGACCAGGATGTGCAGAGTGCCCCCCACCGCCTCTTAAACGACCTGCGCAGTGCCATCAAGGACCTGATGGCACACATCAATGTCCCTGGAAATCAGGTGAGAATGAGGCGGGTGATGGGCCGAAAGCACTGCGGCAGTCAGACAGTAGTAACACCACGGATCTCGTAAAATCAATCAGCTTTGTTACTTGACATTTACTGTCCGCTGTTGCAACAACTGCAGCATCATAAAGTGCTTCAGTGCAATTACGGAGCAAAAGATTTAAACCACCTTAATTTATTTGGTTTCCTTCCCAGTAGCCAGAGTTTATTGTAGTTTTTTAAAATTGGTCTTGAGTAGTTGCTCTCCAGGGTTTTTAAAAGCCTTTTCAATGGTGTTCCACCTTGTAGTTCACAAAATGTATTTAGTTTTTTAATGTCCAAAAATAGAGAAATATGTAAAGAAGCTTGAAAGAAGAAATCAAGTACAAAGCATGTAGCTGAAAGTTGCTGAAGAGTGATGTCTTCCCTGTACATCTGGAAGAACAACCTGGACTTCGTTGAATAACTTAATAGATACCAGTGACAGAAATAGTGTAGGCAAAGTCTCCTACTCGAATTTGATCTCATGATTTGGGATTTATATGGTGATTTAACCAATGAGAAGAAGGAGTTAAAGAGAAATGTTCTCTGAGAGAAGCATTGTGGAGATCTAACCAACCGGCACCCTACCCAGGGATTTAGAAGCACTCTGTAATGGGACCAGTCTTCTTGTAATTCACCACAGTGGAAAACAACCATTTGTGATAAAAACTGAAATAAAAAAATGTGGCATCCTGATAGTGGCTGCTGTTATTTCTGCTCAGGAACAGAAAACACTGCTGTCATCAGTATACTTTATATTTGGGAACAGTGTGGTGTTTGTGTTAAACCTGAAAGTCTCACATTCTGTACATATTGACTCAGTTTTACATGTGATTAACTGCACTACAGTAATATAGCATTCACAAAATCTAACTATAGAAGATGCTCCACCGTATTATTTTAAACTAACGCTTAACATGTGGTTGTTGGAGGGAAAATTGAAAAATACTGATATGCCATTTGTTGATCCTTTGGCTCAGACACTGTAAAACGAGTCACTAATTATCGTGGGTAAACATCTTGGTAAAATGTTTGAAGAGAATAGTTTTTGATTTATGTTTCTAGCACAACCTGTGGTTACCAGCAGATTTATTGACTGACAGAGAGATATATAAAAGTAAAAACCACAGAAAAAGACACATTTTATATTCTGATAAACGTTATGCTCACAAACAACACTTCAGTTGGCTCGATGTTCTGCTGCTTATTTCACTTAAGCTATGTTTCATTGATTTGTCATGATCTTTTTATAGGTCAGAGTTAAAAGCTTAACTAACAAATTTTGCTCTTAAAATAGTTAGGTGCAGTGCTGAAAAAGTTGCAAATGTTCAAGAGACATTTCAGGATTTATGAATTATGAATAACAAGTTCTGAGTTTCTTCATCTTTGATAATGATATTTTAATTTGAGTTTTGTATCAGCTAATAATGCATTTGATGACTAATAAAAATATATAACTTCCAAACCTTTTAAATACGAAAAAGAAAAGCAACACAAATCATGAGAGGGTTTGTAGTTTTTGTTGCCATATTAAACAAAACAGAAGGCACTAACAAAACAATATTAACTCTCTCCTAATTAAAGTTAAGCTTTGATTAGAATTTGGGGACAAAGCTGTTGATGGGGAGGTATTCTGAACTAGAAAAGGGATCCAAACACAGTCTGCAGCAACTTCAGGCACTCAGTTATTTGCTCTATAGCATGAAGAAACTTTGTCATGTAGTTTTTAAAATAATAGAAACAACTTTGCAGTTGCCATTGATATAAAATAAAAATAAAACATTTAAATTCAGCTTCAGGACTAATAAATATGTATCCAAGGGAAGCCTATGCTTTAAAAAATAAAGTACACCCTATAAGCATATTAAACTTGAGTTCAGAAACGCTTCTTCAGATTTTTTATAAGAGCATAATAATGCATCAATGTTAAAAGCACTAAACAGTCACTCACTCAGTATTATCTGGATTTGTCCAGGCTCAGGATTTCCGGATCTACAGCCAGGAAGTGTTGGAGTTTGGAGAGAAGGTGTCCTTCCTGCTTCTCCTGCCGCCTTCAGATGAAGTGTGCACGGCTCCTGGTCAGAATAATCCATACTCCCCTCGCTCTGGCTTCCTCACCCTGCCCCTGCAGATCTTCGAACTAGGTAAGTGTATCAATATTTAGCCACATTCATTATCATGCACATTTCTTATTTTAAGTAAAACCAATGCCCGAGACAGTCTAATGTCTCAGAGTGGTTTCTTGTATTTAATGACAGTATGTTTCCTCTTCTCTACAGTCCACTTTAATGCATATTGCCCCAGCTTCATCGGCCAGTACTGTAGAGTGTCCGCTTTGCTGGAGCTGGAATCCCTAATGTCGCAGCAGGCTCTGCGAGAAGCCTTCTCTGAGGCTGAGCTACTTTCTGCTAAGACGAAACACCAACAGGTTCAGGAACACATGCAGGTATCACCACTGATTGCATCAAGCTGTATCTTAGAGACATTTCTATGTATTTATATTAATGTAGCTTTATTTTTAAAGGGGTAAACTTTTATGACTTTTCTATAGCAAATGGAGGAGATGTGGCGAGATGCAAGGTGGATTATGGATGCCTTGCAGTATGCCCGCTATAAGCAGCCAACCGGAGGCATCTTCATAAGCTGGATAATAGACTTTTCTAAAGAGGTGTTGCCAGATAAGCCTCCCTCCACCTCCTCCCAGCCCGACTTCATGCCGTCTCCCATGCCCTCACCGGAACCCTGTCGCAAACACTCAGGTCAGAAACCCTACCGTTAATAAGGACCGTATACAGTGCCTTGCAAAAATATTCACCCTGTTTAAACTTTTTCACATTTTTTCATGATGGAACCCTAACACTCAATGGGTTTTACACACATGGAAGAAACTGTTGACAAGGAAAGCTAGAAGTTGTCAGGTCTGTGCAGCAGTTTATATCTTCACCATCCCTACAGTAAAATATGGTGGTGGCAGCAACATGCTGCAGGGATGCTTTTCTACAGCAGGAACAGAGAAGCTGTTAATACAGGTATTGGTCCAGTCAAAGTCCAGACCCAAATTCAACTGAGAGTCTGTAACACGATTTGAAAATTAACGTTCACAGATAATCTCTATCCAATCCAATTGAGCATGAACTATTTTGCAGAGAAGAGAGGGTGATTATTTCTGTCTCTAGACGTGCAAACATGAGAGACGTATACCCCAAAAAACTCGTGGCTGTAGTTGCAGCAAGAGGTGCTTCTACTAAAGTATTGACTCAGGGAAGGTAAAAAAAAAAAAGCATGCCTCACCTTTCAGAATTTTATTTGTAACATTTCTTGAAAGCCATGAACGCCTTTTCTTCCTCTTCACAGTTATTATCTATTTAGTGTTGGTTTATCATAAACTCCCAGTGAGGTTTTTGACCTGGAAAGATGTGAAAATGGTCAGGTGTTATGGATACTTTTGCTTCACCTGCTGTGCTCAAACCGTGTTTTATTACATCCATTAGATTATCCTGGTTTATCAGATGAAGAGGGTTCTTCTGAAGTCTTCCTCACCACTGATAGTGACTACGACTCAAGTCGTGCACAGAGTCCCCGCGAGTTGGACTTGCTACCTCCCTCACCTTTGTCCTCCTCAGCCCCCCTGGAGCCCCGTGGTTTCCTGCGTAGCGATGGGAGCAGCTCGGGAGGAGTTGTGTGTCCCAGAGGAGGTGGACGTGGTGGGGGAGTTCTGAGAGACTCTACTCCCGATGTCCTCCAGGCCTCAGAACCCCAATTGGGGAGGGAAAGTGAGCGAGGCGGAGGAGTTTGTTGTGGAGGAGAAAGGCGGAGGGGACCCCCAGAGCTGTTTGACAGTGACTTCATTCTCCCCAGCAGACAAATCGAGCTGTTGCACATCACAGAGAAGAGACAGGCCTTCTGTGTAAGAACCAGCAGCCTGGAGTTCCCTTCCACCACATCAGTCCACCATCAGCCTTACTCCCACCACTCCCATTACTCCTCACCCTCCACCTCACCACAGAACAGGTGGCACCGCCCCTCGTCGGTGGACCGATGTTGTTCTGGGGAGCGCTGCGTACCTCAGCTTCCGCCGGCACGGACGTTATCAGAGGACAGCGGCACGCAGAGACTCAACTCGCCGTCACCTGCTGTGTTCAGGAAAGGCAGCCACGCCACACTCAGAGTGTACCCACAGTATCGAACGGGCCTGCTAAAAAAGACCAGTGTTAAGGTACCGGTGCGTGGTTGAAGTGGGTCATATGATCATATTAGTTGGGGAAGGATTAATTAGAATGTGTTTATGATCTGTCAAATCAGATAGTTCAACACAATTAAGAAACTGCTCTTCCCTCATAAAAACCCAACAGTCTGAATGTTGCATTGTGTGTTTGGGTTGTAATTAGTCCCTAATGTAAGACAGAAGACATACTGTGTGTGTTGGTGAGACAGTTAGGGTACTACTACCAACACTACTACTAATAATAATAATAACATTTATACAGTAGTTAAAGTGATGAATTTATGCACAATAAGTATTATGCAGCATTAAAACGTTTTAACAGCTCAACATAAATTGACGAGTTTTCTTTTCCATATTGCCCCTCCCCTGCTGCACAACCTTGTGTCACATTTCTAATCTGTTGCTGTTTGTGTCTGTGACTGAAGCTGAGCTAAACGTAGCTGCCTCATCATCCTGTCTTTCAGCTTTGTGTAACTTCGGGCACGACGGCTCGGGAAATAATCCAGCTGGTAGTCCAGGAGATGAACACCGTCTCTCGGCGCCTGCTGGGCAGCAACGGCGGTGGTGAGGAGCAGGAGCAGTGTGTTTATTACAGTCCGGAGCAGCTGAAGCACTTCAGCCTGGTGCTGGTGGTGGACAACAGGGAGAAGTGGCTCCAGGATGACCTCTGTCCCCTGGAGCTGCAGAACCCCTGGCTGAGGGGTAAACTGTGCGTCCGCATTAAGGACTATTCTCCACTAGCTCTCAAACACAGCCGGGCCACGACCGTGTGACCCTCCCAAGTTCATGTCTGGATTCTGTTTTTTAAACGTAGTTGAATCAGTGAATTCAGTTTGTCGCTGTTATAACACCGTCCTCGACTGCAAACTGTAATCTATTTTCTTTTTATTTCTTTCTCTTGAAATGGCACTCTGAGAATTTGTTTCTATGAAATATATTCTCCCAAACATAAGAGCTTTTTTCTATGAACATCAGACCCTCATATGGACACCAAATGAAAGCTCACAACATGAAACAAAGAGAAAATTGTTTTTTCTTCATGCTGTCAGAAATCATAGAGCAAAGGATTGTGATGCTGAGCATGGGTAACAGTCTGTCTCTGACATTTGGCACGACTGACATCAGCACTTTGGGCTGTGTGCATTTCCAAAATGACACAGGCTCCATCATCATCCTTCCTCCCCAGCCACACATAGAAAGGGCTTTTCCTGTGAGCTCTCTGTATGTTCTAATTCCCAAAGAGCATCAGGCCCAACTTCTTCAGGGATGGGGTTCCTGAGCTGTGCTCAGAGTTAAAGAACTGCTTTCTCAGACTGTTTGAGAAAGCATTCGACCTGTAAGCCGGTCATACCCACTGTCACTCCCCTTCCTGGTATTTAGCAGCCACGCAAGAAATAGGGAACATTGGCACAAAACTTTGGTGCTCTTGTGAAGTGAACAGTCCTTTATCGATCATAGTGTAGCTAAAATAGATGATCACATCAAACCAGCTAATTTTCCAAACAGGATAAAAGATGCAATACTATTCTGTTGTTTCAAATCGATTGAAAAGGCATGCATACTTTCATTTTCTGTCCCCTAGGGGAGGCTGCTCATTCCGGCCAATCGCCATTTGGTATCTTTGTAGTTTTCAGTAGTTGGGTATGAAGTGGAGCAACAGCAAGATTCACACCAATCATACATCAGTTGGTTCCCACCATGGGGACGTTTCATACCTGCTTTGACAACCAATAGTTTAAAGGACATGGTAGAAAATGTGGGCACAAATTGGGGAATTGGGTGAATTGGCCTGGAATGGTCAGGCTGAGCCTAAAATTAAACCAAGCCAGTGGTTTTGTTGCACTGCACACTGATGTCTTCTCCACGTGTATCAGGTAGCAGGACTGCGGACCTAAACTGAAATTGGTTTCAAAACAAACAATATGAAAGCACTTCTCAGAAGAACCCAAATAGGTCAAATTCAACAAAAGGGATCTAACCTGCTAGGTGTGGCTCAGGTGATTGGTGGAGAAAGCCAAAATAATCGGTGGCCTGTCTGAGAAACGAACGCTGGTCCAGTTCTCATTTTACCTTCATAAACATTCTTACACATACTGGTATTACCTGGTCATCAGATTATAATAAAAACTGTTAAAAATAAAACTTCCAAGGGTTGGTCCAGGACTTCTGACGTGAAGTTCTGTTAAAAGGTTATAAGCCATTAATAACTTACCTGCAGTGGGTAACCATCTTATTTATTTAGTATGAATTCAGTCTAGGTGGTCCTGGAGGCTAAAACTAACAGCTAATCTGAATTGGGCCAAGACCAAGTGGGATTTCTACAGTCACCAATCTGAAAAATGTCACAGAGGTATATTCAAACACTCGTTTATGAGCCTTTAAAACATCCTGACATCAAACATTAATTTACAGCCAAACCAAGGATTTGATTCATAGCTCATGGAGGTAGGAGGCGGCAACCAGTGATCTCCAGGGATAAAATACTGAAAAGGTAACATTGCAGATCCAATATTTTAAAAAAATGTTCGGCTTTTTTTACTTTTTGTTTAATTGATCAGAGTTTGTGGGAATTTTTAAATAGTGACTTCTTGTTTATCTGGAGTGTAGATATGAAAAATTAAAAAGCGGAAACACAAGAGAACATGCCATTCACAAATTTTGACCTCAGAATATAGATTTTCGTCTGAGCTCATCTATATTTACAGTCACTTCGAAAATTAAAAGCCTTTTCTACGACTGGAAGTGTAACAGAAAAGGCTGGATTAGAACCCAAGTTTATTTTGCAGCCATGGACAGTGAGTTAAGGCTTTTATTCACATCGATACCGGGCCTCCTGTACTTAGTTCAGTCCAGGTGTTGGAGGTTGTCATAGAATAGAACCCACCAACAGAACCAAATCTCTGGAGAAAGTTCAAAGCTAATTAAACTTCTGATTGTAATGAATAAGGGAAAGGAAGGAGAAGTGAAAATTAAACAATATACAGGTATGACCTTGTGTCCTCCCAAATGTATGAGTGTTCATATTGCAGAAATCTTATTGACATGTCAGTATGATTCAGTACTCATGTTGGAAGGATCTTCCTGCCTCTTAATCCAAACATTTCATCTTTAGCCAAATTTAAAGTTGAGAAATAATACCCTGGATTATTATTAATATTCAATTGTCCATTTCATTGTTCCAGGATCTCCAGGGGAAATATTTAGTCAGGAAATTATTTTCTGCTCTAAAATCTCACCTGCAGGCTCGGCAGCATTTACCAGTGTAAGTAAAAACGAGTACAATGTAGCATTGAGTCTATTGGACCTCGTACTGTAGCAGCATGTTGAACCTTTTCCAGGGGACGCTGACAGAGGCATCTCTCACTGTTTACAGAGCTGACTTTCTTATACATTTACAGACGTGTTTTACATATAAAATGCTGTATAAAGATGTTCTAATAAGTTGTAAGTGGTTTTACTGATGGCTTGAGCTCTCGTGTTAGCGCGTAGATGTCCTCTTTATTCCTGTGGTTTAAAGCTGCTTTTTTACGACTGCGATCTGCAAAAACAAATCGCTAGGCCACAAACTAAACCGTGTATATAGATGGAGATCAAGGGATGAATGTACTATATCTGCCCAAAATGTGAAACTAAGTAAATATGGGTGTGTTGGGGGGCTGTGACCCCTAGAGATGTCAAAGGTCAGTGATGTTACAGGCTCTTAAGATTGGCCTGAAATGAGGAAAAAAAAGGGTTTTGAATTCCCTTTCTAGTCTGGTAAAAAATAAAGCTCTGTGTTTACAAGGAACTGTTGGTGGAGCCATCAGGCAGTCATGAAGGAGACGTCACGTCACTTTTTTAAAATTTATTTTTATGGAACAATAAATGAATATTACAAAATAAAAGCCTTTGTTTGGGGTTTTTTTGTGTTTCTTCGCCTTTTACCAGATTTGCTGCATGGGACCGTAGGTACTTTCTGGCCTGTAGTAACTCCTTTAATGGGTTATTACCCCTAAGCTCTTCCTGTTTTTGAGTGCAAATTAACTGTAGCACACTGTCTTAGCTGGAAAGCTGAACATTCACCCCACCGGTCTGAAGGACAATAAGCAGCTTAAAATGTAACTGTGTGAACATTACATTTTTATCTTTATGGGAGATGCTTTCACACACTCCAATAATTCATCTGATAATGATCAAAATGACATATAGACGGCTGTTTCTGCCTAAAAACGGTGACCTCATCACCCTTATTGCCACCCAGTTGATGAAAGCTGGATGGCGAGCAGCTGCAGAATGAAACCCACGCACGATTGGGGCTTGGCTGCTTGAAATCAGTCGCCAAGGATGAACAATGGCGTAAATATTTAGCATGCTGAAGCTGCATTTTGACTGTCGCTTTTGGAACTGATTTCAACGTGGTTTAAAGTCAAAGTACTATAGTTGACATATTGGCATTGCATTTTAAATTCTCTGTGTAGGACTCTGAAAATAACACCCATGTTTCAGTACTAAATTCAATGTGTAAATGTTTCTATTGGCACAAAACATAAGATTGATTTCTCTAATCCAACCAGTTCCGAAGAAAAATCATTTGTTTTTTTAGATTTTAGGCTTTTTGTTGAATTTCATCATAAAAACAGAATGCAAATAGATGATCACTACTGTATTACTATTGCTATTCTATTATTTTGTTATTTTGGCTTTTTTGACCCATCTACAAAGTTTTTTCAAACAAATTCTACAAACAGAACAGACTATTGGGTACACCTGCTAGTGCCAGGTTGGACCTGCTTTTACCTTTAGGACTGCCTTCGTTCTTTGTAGCATAATTGAGGAAGAAACACAGTTGCTGCCGATTTGCCAGCTGCAAATGATGCAAATCTACTGTTCCACCTTATCTCAAAGTTGATCTATTGGATCGAGATCGGGTAAACTCATTGTCACATTCAAGACACCAGTTTTGAGATGATTGAACTTTGTGTCACGGTGTATCATCCTGCTAGACGTAGTTATCAACAGATGGACACACTGTGGTCATAAAGGGATGGACATGATCAACTACAACACTGAGGTATGCTGTGGCAAGGCCCAAGTGGTACGGAAGGGCCTAAAGTGTGCTAAGAGAAAATCCGCTCACCATAACACCACCACTACCGTGAACTGCGGATAAAAGTCAGGGTGGATCCATGCTGCAATGTTGTTTCTGTTCAATTTTGACTCTATCATCTGAATGTCAACACCACGAAACTCATGGCACCAGGCAACAATTTTCCAATGTTATAAATCAGTTTTGGTAATTCTGTATGAACTGATCCTCAGTTTCCTGTTCTTGGCCTCCAGGAGTGACACACAGAATGTGGTCTGCTGCTGCTGAAGCCCATTTCCTTTAAGCTTTGACATGTTGTGCATTCAGATGTGCGGTTCTCCTTACCTCGATTGTGTAAAAATGGGTTAGCTGCTGTTGTCTTTCTTCATCTTCACATCTGAAGTCACATAAATCTTTGTTTTTAATTCTGATGCACCGTCTGAACTTCAGCAAGTCATCTTCACCACGTTTAGATAAACAATACAAGATTGGAAGGATGGCAAAGGCTTGGAGCTCATTGTGTAACTAAACTATACTTCTCTAAGTTGATCAGAGAGCCTAAAAACTTTGAATTTGTAGTCCATGACTTTCAGTTTTCTTATGGTATAAATTACTTGTCAATTTGGAAAGACAAGAACATTCAAGGAAGGAAGGCGTATGTTGATCTTCATATGTTCAGAGTCATAGCTTCTGTCCACATTACTGTCCTCTGCTGCAAAGTCTATGTGGCATAAATACAGTCTTCTATAGCTGTCCACTAGGATTCTCTGCAGAAATCTGCATGCAGACCAGATTTTAGTGACTGTGCTGATTGTATGCACCAACACGGACAACACAGCCGAGCTCTTTTCAGTTTGGCTAAAACAACTAATAGTTCAGGGAGTGCAGGAAATAAAAACTGCAAAGGTTTGCTGGTGAGAAATACTCATTGTTTTTTAAAGCCTTTTCTTATTCTCTTTTTAATAGCCCCCTATGAGGCGGTAGTGCAGACTGGATATCTCTGAGTGGAATCTTGTGGTTACAATGAGAAAAACTAAATTGTAAGTCTGTGTGCTTGCTTGTTAATGGATGCAGAGAAGTTTGTTAAGGAATTTAGTCAGGAAATGGCTTTCACCAAAAAATGTTTCATCTCAACTGGTCTATATCTACAATGAGAAAGGTAAGAAAATCTACAAAGAGTTGAAATGATGTCACTGTCGTGAAAACTCAATACATTTTAAGGCACATTTTTTAAAAGGTACCAAAATTGTGAATTTTGTCGTCGCTTATGAAACTTTGTTTTTGCCTCCAAAAGTGTAAAATTAAATATTCATCAGCAAAGAAATGAGAAAGAACACTTGCTTCTGAATATAAAAACCCTTACATTAGTATAGTTTTTGGTTCAGCGTGCAGCGGAACATGTATTTTTACTTTAGCATTAATACATTTTTATGTTGCACAGTCCTGTTCATACACTTCATGTTTATATGTTTAGTTGACTCATGATCCCGGGCTTGAATTCTGGCTCGCCAGCTTGCTTTCAGCAGGCTCATATAACAGGGCTCCCTTGCTCGCCCCATATGTTTTTTCAGCCCTTGAGCAAATAAAATGCTGCATGCTTCCCTGTCAACAGATCCTACAAACACTAATGTGGAGAAGGATGCACAGACACACATCAACGTGCACTGGCACACAAGCAGGCACTCAAGAATCTTGATATATGGGTGTGTAAATGCACATGTGTACCATTTAGAAGATTTACACTTTTAAGCTATATCAGGACAAATCCACACACGTTTCTCAAGCATGTTATCAAACGCAAGTCACGCAGCAATGCTTGCCAAGTCACTACACCTTTAAGAGCAGCCCTTTAGCATTTATTAACAGTAACTTAAGAATTGTACTGGAATTCTGACACCTCCTAATTTTAAACCTTCTGACTCCAGGAGGACCCGATCTAAAAATAACCTCTGGCACATATCTGAATACGTATAAAGAAAACATTCGAAAAGCGCCTTGAATAGTGGCTATTCAGGCTTAGAAAAAGAGATTCAATGTGGAATGCGCTCTCCCCAGCACGCAGCATGACTCGTGACTCAACAAAATCCCTGCATCCAAAAACAGGGACAGATTAGGGTCCAGTACCAGTAAGAATCATTTGATATGTGTTTTTATGAGCACTTCCACTGGCAGAGATGTCTGATTCGGAGGTTGTTAAGATTGCTTGCAGAAACTGGATGAGTGCAAACTGCTTGTAGCATTTGATATGACCTCTGGCTCATCTCAAGATCAGTTCGCCATAAAATAAAAGTGGACAGTTTCTTTGTTCCTTATCTACTTCGACTTCTTGTGCTTCTTTCAATTCCTGCAAAAGAATCGGTGATAAAAAGTTTTGGCATCACCTTGGCCAACCAGACACAAACACAAGACATTACCTTCCGGATTTCTTTGCATGAGTTAAAGAAATGGTGCACCAACATTACAGTTAATGTAAATAAATAACATCAAGAGAAGCACCGAAGATGCAACTTAAAGAAGCTGATATTTGTGCAGCATTTTTGATTAATTTTGGTCTCTTTCATTTGCCTCTGGAAGTTGGAACTCAGGTCTGTGAATGATGTGACATCAAACTGTGTTCCAGTTGCAAATGAGACCTAATTTGTGTCCTCAGAGACCAGATTAACCACTTGTAGCTTATCTTAGATCAGGTCATAGAAGTCATAGGTCCAGGAGGGGAAATCTAGACATTCGTATCCTCTGCAACACTTTGCAGCTCACTTTCAGGGATCCCGAGTTCCCAGGCCAGTTTGCTCTTTGGTTTTGTTTTTGTATTACAGAATATACATATTTACAATGTACAATATACACATATATAATAAAAAGGTGCATTTGCAACATCTGTATGCTGTTGTTTTGTACTCTATTGAATGTTCAACAGAGAAACAGCCTGGGGGAAGAAACTGTCTCTGTGGCGGCTGGTTTTAGTGAACAGTACTCTGTAGCGCCACCTGAAGGTAAAACTTTAAACAGTTTATGTGCAGGGTGTGTGGGGTCTGCAGAGATTTTAGCAGCTCTTTTCTTGACCCTAGACCTGTATAAGTCCTGGATGGAGGGAAGGTCAGCCCTGATTATTCTCTCTGCAGTCCTGATTATTCGTTGCAGTCTGGACCTGTCCTGTTTTGTGGATGAACCAAACCACACTGAGATGGATGAAGACAGGACAGACTGAATGATGGCAGTGTAGAAGATGACCAGCAGCTCCTGTGGAAGGTTGAAGTTCTTGAGTTGCTTCAGTAAGTACAGTCTCTGCTGGACCTTCTACCGAACAGTGTCTATGTGTGAAGACCATCTCAGGTCCTCAGAGATGGTGGTTCCTAAGAACCTGAAGTGGTCCACGGCCAATACAGTGTTGTTGAGAATGGTGAGGGGGGTGTATGGGGGTGGTGTTCTCCGAAAGTCCACCACCATTTCCACAGTCTTGAGTGGGTTCACTTCAAGGTAGTTCTGACCGCACCAGTGGACCAGCCGCTCCACCTGCTGTCTGTTTGCAGACTCATCACCATCCTGGATCAGTCCAATGACAGTGGTGTCATCTGCAAACTTAAGGAGTTTCACGGACGAGTCCGATGAGGTGCAGTCATTTGTGTACAGAGAGAAGAGGAGTGGGGATAGAACACACCCCTGGGGGGCACCAGTACTTATTGATCTGGATCGGGAGAAGATGCTCCCCAGTCTCACCTGCTGCTGTCGGTCTGTCAGGAAGCTGTTGATCCACTGACAGGTGGAGGCTGGGACGTTGAGCTGGGTGAGCTTCTGGTGGAGGATGTCTGGTATGATGGTGTTGAAGGCCGAGCTGAAGTCTACAAACAGGATCCTGGCGTACGTCCCTGGGTGGTCGAGGTGTTGCAGGATGAAGTGTAGACCTAAGTTAACAGCATCATCTGGCGACCTGTTTGCTCGGTAAGCAAACTGCAGGGGGTCCAGCAGGGGGCCTGTGATGTCTTTCAGGTGCTTCAACACCAGCCGCTCAAAGGATTTCATGACCACAGACGTCAGGGCTACAGGCCTGTAGTCATTTAATCCTAGGATGGTGGGTTTCTTGGGAACCGGGATGATGGTGGATCGTTTGAGGCAGGAGGGGACCTCACATTTCTCCAGTGACTTGTTGAAGATCCTTGTGAAGATCGGAGCGAGTTGATTTGCACAGGCTTTCAGGTATGATGGGGAGACGTTATCAGGTCCTCCAGCTTTCTTTGTTTTCATGCGCTGAAAGAGCTGTTTACATCTTCCTCGGAGATCTTTAGTGCAGGCAGAGGATCTGAAGGCAGGGGGTTGGTAGCTTTGTGGGAAGAACTTGTTCCTGAATGGGATGTGGAGGGGATGATTTGAGGTGTGAACAGCTTCCTGTCATGTCTGCAGTAGACGCCATTCAGACGGTTGGCCTGGAGACAACTCTGTTCAGGATGGGTGGAGGGGCTCTTGTAGGCAGTCAGGTTTCTCAGACCAGTCCATAGAGCTGAAGTGTCACCAGTAGAAAGGCTGTTCTTCAGCTTCTCACTGTAGCTTCTCTTAGCTGCTTTGATCTCTTTTGTTAGTTTGTTCCTGGCCTGCCTGTACCGCGCCTAATCTCCACTGCTGTGAGCTTCTTCCTTATCCCGGCGCAGATTCCTGAGGTGTGGAATAAACCATGGCTTGTTGTTCCCAAAGGTGCAGAAGGTCTTGGTCTGCACACACATGTCCTCACAGAAACTGATGTATGATGTCACCACATCAGTTAGTTGGTTTAAGTCAGTGGCTGAAGCTTCAAAAACAGTCCAGTCTGTGCATTCAAAGCAGGCCTGTAGCATCTGCTTTGATTCCTCAGTCCACTTCTTAACAGTGTGAACATTGGGTTTGGAAGCTCTTAGTCTCTGTCTGTAGGTTGGGATGAGGTGGATTAGATAATGATCTGAAAAACCCAGAGCAGCCCTGGTAACAGCATGATATGAGTCCTTTAAAGCTGTGTAACAATGGTCCAGTGTGTTTTTATCTCTGGTGGGACACTTAATATGCTGTCTGTATTTGGAGAGTTCATTTGAGAGGTTTGCTCTGTTAAAATCTCCCAGTATTATGATGAAAGAGTCTGTGTATTTTTTCTCCACGTCTGTAATCAGCTCAGCAAGATGTTTTTCAGCAGCAGAAGTGCAGCCATGCGGTGGAAAATATGAGCCGATTATTATAAACGAGGAAAACTCTCTCAGTGAATAAAACGGTTTACAGATTATGGAAAATGACTCCAGATCCGGACTACATGTTTTTCCAGCACTTTTACGTCTCTGCACCAACCTTCATTTATATAAAAGCAGATTCCGTCTCCTCGCCTCTTCCCCGATAGCTCCGCGCTGCGATCCGCTCTGAGCAGCTCGAAGTCCGGCATCAGCAGTGCGCGGCCCGGGATGTTTTCACTCAGCCATGTCTAGGTGAAGCAGAGAACCGCTGATCCACGAAGGTCTGAGTTTTTGTTGTTTAGAGAGCGGACATTTGCCAGGTGGATTGAAGGCAGTGGTGTGCGAAGTCCTCTTTTGCGGAGCTTTACCAGTGCGCCAGCACGGTTTCCCCTCCGACGCTTTCGGTGCAGGATCCCATATAGAGCCGCAGCTCCGCTTGCCAGGAGCTCAGTGAACCTCGTATCAATGAAAGATGGTAAAAAAATCCCAAGAGAGGACTCTCGGATGTTGAGAAGTTCCTGTGTGCTGAATGAGACCACAGGATTGTGGCCCGAGAAACATAAAAACACACAAAATACAAAAACAAAGAGAGAGCGAAGCTCCGAGGCTGCCATCGTCGGCGCCATCTTGGTTCTTTTTCAAAAGAACAAGATCCTGGATCTTTTGAATTGCAAAGAACTTCATAAGAGCTTCAATGAAAGATCTTATGAAGAGGTCTTTCATTGGTATGAAAGATTCATAACAATAGCCGAAGATGTTTCCAGGATAGAAAGGATTTACTTCGTAGAGTTCTTTTCCGATCCTGGGTTCAGTGGAATGGGCCCTGAGAAGTGATGCTAAAACTCAGCTGAGTATTTTTGATTAAGAGAGGCAGCAGCTCTACTCTATATAATGATGAGGTCCTTCGCCCTATCTCTAAGACTGAGCCCAGCCAGCCACTTTGTCTTGGTCTTTCGGTCGTTATCTCATGACCATGCTTGAGGGTCAATACAGCTTCATTGATTCGCCTTTTTACACAGCTAATTCTGACATGTTTAGCAAAGATTGTGACTCAAGTCCTTGAAATAGTTAGACACGAATGACATTTTTAAAGGTTTAATGTCAACAAAATGAAGTAATGTGTCTTGAGTTTAAACACGTGGAAGAGTTTGAAGGAGAGGATAGGATTAGTAACGATCAGATGGGATGGGTTGACATTGGATTGTTGGTCTTATTTGTTGTGGTCGCAGACGCTGGATGGTGGCATTAAATCCAAGTTAATTGAGTTGTCCAAGTTGTGTAGCTAAGAAATGATGGAGTGGTTGGTAAGCATTATTATTAGTTTTTTCTGATGGACTGATGAATGGGGCGATAGATGTGGGTATAAATTTCAGTTAAGTAGGTTCATTCTCTCTCACAAATGGGAAGTAATCTAAATGAGAACATTGGCTTGGAGGAATTCTAGGAAGGAACTACAATGTTGTAGATTCTCAGATGGCAATTTAAGAAGAGTTCCAGGGATTAAGAACTGGAAAGTTCACCTGTAGTGGACAATCAGGCAACTGGTAGAGAGAAGCCCTGATCCTAAAACCCTGCACTTCATTAATGATGATATACAGGTAAGAGTGACTCATGAATTGTCCCAGCCCAAGTGCTGATGCACAGAAAGCAAGGTGGAATGAGGGGAGAGAACATACAGGTCCTTCTCAAAATATTAGCATATTGTGATAAAGTTCATTATTTTCCATAATGTCATGATGAAAATTTAACATTCATATATTTTAGATTCATTGCACACTAACTGAAATATTTCAGGTCTTTTATTGTCTTAATACGGATGATTTTGGCATACAGCTCATGAAAACCCAAAATTCCTATCTCACAAAATTAGCATATTTCATCCGACCAATAAAAGAAAAGTGTTTTTAATACAAAAAACGTCAACCTTCAAATAATCATGTACAGTTATGCAACAGGGATAGTGATGGTATGCTGACACGTTCATAACATAATAATAAGCTTAATTAGTGTCCTAAAAACGGCTAAATGATTCTTGAAAATGAACATCCTACTTCTTCAGTTCTTCAGTTTCATCTTCTCTCCAACTGATCACCTGTCATTTCACCCCCCTCCTGCTTTTTGCTCCCTGCCCCACCCCACCTAACACCACCCGATTTCAGCTTCACACCTACCAGCGGATTATCAGCACCATACATGTGTGCTTATGCAGGCTCTTGTATGTGTGTGAGTGGTTTTGTATATGCGTGTACAGTGGGTGGGAAAAAACAAAGCCTACCACTACGGCATCACTCCTTTCTGTCTCTCATTCGCCTTCCCCGGGGCCCATAAACCTTTAAAGCACCTATAAAACACTTGGCGAGGCCTTTTTGAAGTTTTTATGAAGATCAGGCTTTATTGTTCCCTAGAGATGAGCCCCACTCCGCTGGCGCCTCGGAGCTTTCTGGAAGTGCCAGTGAATTCAGAGCAGGGGGTGTGGGTATGGGCCTGGGTGGTAGCAGAGGAGGTTGTCCCATGAAGAGAAAGTTTAGGAATGGGAAGGGCTCTCCGGATCCTGTGTTTGTATTCCTGGGTGCATGTGTGTCAGGTTGACAGATGAGCTGTAAATGCATGGTGATATCTCTATCTTCAGGTGCTGCTTTTCTGTTCTTTAGGTACCTTTTAAATTAAAGTTGTGTCAGATCACATGAGAATATTCTAATAAAAACACATGTGCTCCAGCCTGTGCGTGCCTTTGTATTTATTTGCAAACGTTGGGGGCCAGCAGGTTGCGTTCTTGTTGTTTGAAGTAGGGCTCTGTTGTTCTCATAGAGCTAAAAGAATGGAGCCGGACCCCCCTCCATCTGTCTGATCCAGCGGCACCGGCCCTCCCTCCCAAATCCCAGCACTGACGCCCGACGTGCTGGCCCCCTCAAAAGAACAGTTGGCAAACGGACGGCCCATTAAAGAGGCAAGGGTAATGGGCCCTCACCTCTGAGCTACAAGAGCGGACAGAGAATTTGAAAGCAAAGGAGAGGATAGTTTACATATGTGGATACTGGTGTATCTTAACCTAAGTGCTTCTTAACACAGTGTGTGTGTGTAGGAGTATATTTATGTGTGTCAGTGTGTTGGGATAGGCAGTTACGATTCAGTGGCCGTGACATCGGCCTCTCTGGTGTCTTTGATTCTTTCTTTGCCCTTCGCAGTGCTCATTGTCACCTAAGTGTATTCATGCTTTCTAAACAACGCACTGACAAGATCATATTTCTGTATGATGTCCTCAGACATGTGGCTCCCATTCTTCTATTTAGTTTGATCACTTAATAAAGCAAACAGGATTAAATTAGCATTTGTAATGATTCCATTTCTTTGCCTAAATATGTTTAAACTATGATGAACGAAATTTGCAACTGAAAGCTTAGAGGATGTTTAAGGTTCTGATGGTTGCTACCTTCTTGATTCTAACAGCCGTTCCATATGAAGTCCATTAAAGGTGTTATTAGGGTGTCCATGTGAGTCAAATAAAGCTGACAACTATTACAAAAGATGTAACTTTTCCAGTAGAATACAGATGTTGATCTCAGAACTATCATCAAATGGGAGGTTGGGAGTCAGACTTCCACGAAATGGCTGTGCACTTCCTGTCAATGCACTTGACCAGTGGCGAGAACTTCGATGGGCTTTTTCTTAATTGAACACCGATATATGCAAAATTCACTTTTTCATTGTTTTTTTTTATACTTTCATTTGGGTCTCATAAAGCTTCTACAAACAGTCCAAACACACATAAAAAAAAAAAAAGATGGATGTTTTATTTTTTCTAGAAAACACGCAGTTTCAAAGCTGTATAATTGTGGCGTCACAATTACACTGGCACCTAGCAACAATACCTGAGTCCCGCCCCTGACTAGCAACTGAAGCGGAGCTCCACCCACTTGATTTTCAGTAGAGGACCACGTCTCACCGGCTAGTTTTACCTTACATGCGTTTCACAATCGCTACGCTCAGAGGCAGATGTTCTGTTGTCGGCTGCAAAAACCCACGTGTCCATGCACATTCTCCCACTGTCAGAAAACAGAGATTTGTGGCTTCATTTTATTTTTGAGGGCAATGTTCCAGTCACATTGCCGAAAACAGTACTAGTTTGCTCGAATCAGTTCACCACAGACTGCTTTCAAAACTCACATCAGAACATGTCAGGATTTGCAGAAGGACCTAGACTCAAGAAAAATTCAGTTTCTGTTTGTGGCAAATCTGCAGATGACAGAAATATAAGTACTTGTTGTTGTGTCTTATAAGTTTTGGTTTCGTATGAAGTGCTGGTTGGGGGCGTGGCTAGATACAGCTAATTTGTATAAAGGTGACAGAGCCCTAAAACAGCTAATTCTAAAAGGAGCTCAAAAAAGGGGAAACTGAGGATGTGAAATCTCATTATCTGAGAATGATTTCATACGAAAAATTTAATAAAAATGTTTTTTATAGCCCATAGACCTATCCCAAATGTTTAGAAG
Organism: Girardinichthys multiradiatus; assembly: GCF_021462225.1. Classification (NCBI taxonomy): domain Eukaryota; kingdom Metazoa; phylum Chordata; class Actinopteri; order Cyprinodontiformes; family Goodeidae; genus Girardinichthys; species Girardinichthys multiradiatus. The sequence continues at coordinate 3,438,807 of NC_061803.1, read as the reverse complement.
GAAGTATAATTGGTCACCTTTAAGGATCTAACAAGAGGGCAATTGTATTTTGTAACAGTACTGGAAAACATCTTGCTAGAATGTTTTCAGTTAAGTCAAAAACCAAGTGTAAATCAGAAACATCTGTGACTTTAAACAGATTTTAATGCTGTTTCACAGTGTAAACGCTGTGAAATGAGAGGTGTGTCCTCTTCTGTTGCCTCAAAAACAATAGAACATGGAAGTAAAAGTTACACATTTACTTTGTAGTGACTCTTCATGTCATAAAGTGTAGCTGCTGTGACATAACCCTCAGTTATGATTTTATTGCTGAAAGTCATGATTTAAATCCCTCTACCAGTCTCTGCTGCTAAGTGAGACCTTGATTGACTCCGCTGTAGTGGGAGGGGTTACCACTCAGCATCAACAGCCCGGTCTTGGACCCCACAGTGAAAATGCTCACATAAAATGGCCTGTGTAAATTTAATTAACAGGAAAAAAATTCTGGGTCTCAGTCAAGACTCGTCTTAAAGCACAGATTGTAAATCTCAGGTTTATATTTATCAAAATGTTGTGTTTTGATATTAATTAGATGGAGGAAGTTGTAGTGGGACAATCTCGATCTTGAATTAAGAGGTGGTTTTTCTTCTTTTTTTTTTTTTTTTAATGTAATTCACACCATAACAGTCTGTCAATTTTCACATTCAAGTCACATTTTCCTTTATATGTGTAACCCTGCTTTTGAAGTACCTTTGAAGTACAACAGTTTCTTCAACTCACAGAATATATTAATTATTTTAGAAAGTTTAAAGAAAAGATGCTAACTGTAGCTTGTAAAAGAGGTTTCTGCTGGACAGATCATACTTTTTTTGATGTCCCCCAAAAGACATCAGGGATAGGTTTTCATAGCAGCCTCATAGATAACAAACCTCTACTTAATATTTGCTTATTAGCTCTAATTCACAGTATTTGATCCCAATATTTCTTTTCAATACCACTAAAGGCATCTCAAGTACCAGTAGTGCAAATAACGTTAATCAAAATGGCCCTGAAGGTATTTCATTTACTTACATGTGAACAGTTGAGGACAATTGTCACCAACAAACAGGGCAAAGTGGAAAAATGTCACCTTTTGACACAAGCCTTATGGAATCAACTATTTGTTAGATTTCTGCAAGCAATTTGTTCTCTCCAGACATTTAGGTTCCAGTCATCATTATTCATGAACACAAGTAGAGTCAAAAGCAAAAGGAGGGCAGAGAAAAATGCAATATGAGTCTGGTGTTTGTCAGTGAGCCAGAAACTTCATAACCAAAGACAGAAAAGTTTGATGCCAATTAAGAATCCCAAAAACACAAGGAAACAGGAGTTTCTATTCAGTGGAGTGGTGGAACTTGTATCCTAAACACACACTCACACACACACACACACACACACACACACACACGCACGCACATTCGCCTCAGCTCCAACTCCCTTTGTGCAAAGGATGATGTCATGCTTTCTAAAAACATAGGGGTGTTGCGGGGACTTCAGGGGGTGGTGGGGGATTCCTTTGGTCCTTTCAAGTTTACTAGGGGAGCCTTGGGCCACGGCAGGGTAGACAGTATGAGGGCAGGAGGCTCAACCTTCCCACCCCCCTGATTCCTACCCAACCCCAGCAAGCAGTCACATTAGGCACGCTCCGGCCCTGCCATCAAAGCTCACAGAGCACTCACACACTTTCATCTGCACACACAGGAGCTTCCATTGGAGCAGTTGCTTCCAAAGTGCACGTATGGACCACAGGCACAAGTCAAATGAGCCTGTTCTCAGTCGGCTAAAACAAACGCGTGCCTAAAAATAATGATGTACAAGCATACACCCACACAACGAACACACACACTCCCATACCAGCAGATCAAATGTGCACTCACTTCAATCATGCTCACCTCCCTCTGCTGTGTTATTGTTTTGAAAATATGATTGCGGTGACGGATGGGATAGAGTAAGGAGAGGGCTCTGGCAGGGGCGAGTGGCAGGGCCTCTTCATTGTGTCCGATCAGTGTGAGTCTGTGTCCATAGCTATAGAAACTGGGGCCACACTGGGAAGGCATGCTTTCATCTCCACCACAGGCTCACCGATGGCAATAAGGGGTCAAATAAATCCCCCTGGATGCAGTGTGAGTGTGTGCATGTAGGGGATGCCAGCCAGCACAAACACACACTTCTGTTTACCTGAGCTAGCTTGCATTCAAATCAGTATAGCTCATATTTTCCCCAGATAAAAATTTCTCCTGTATTTTAAAAACTTCGAAGGAGGTTTTGGATACCTAAAAATACAAACAAAAAAATTAAATGCTAAGCATTTCCATTGTTTTTCAAAGCAAAGGATTTCTCTTAAAAGCTATTTTTGACAACAAAAAGGCTTTATTGCATTTTCTCTCTTAAAATAAGAAGGTGTCATTCTCATTGTCCGATAAACTATTTTTGTACAAAGGGCACAGACCTGTTCAACCAGAATGTATGGAATGTATGCAGACATGTGTCTGCAGCTGTTGGTTGTGAGCATTAAGTTTATTTGGTAAGAAAATACTTTCTTTCGCAATAGTTTTAAGTTTTTATGTATCCTCTGTCATGACTAAACGTAAGATGATGTCCGCAGATTGAATTAAATCAATGAGTGGTATCTGTTTCAGCTGTGACTATTTTTCTTCAGTGTTTGACTGCAGCTGCAGTCTGATTGTTTTTCAGTATTTTATCTTCCCTTTAAACCACTACATGTGTTTGAGGGGAAGTTTGTAGGCTTTTAGCTTGGAGTTACTTTTTAAGGCTAAACATGTACTTCTGGGGAAAGTGACTATAGACGCGAACTTACAGAAGACTGATGGCATCTGTAGAAAAATGTTTAACAACATTACTGTAGTGTAGTTAAATCCAAATGACAAAAAAACACTGATTATGTGCAAAAACGTGAGACTTGCACAAACACTGCTTGGCTTGCAAATACAAAGAAGGCAACACAGCACCAGGAGGTGACACAGGAGGAAAGTGCTTGTTCTAAAGTCCCTGTACACATCAGAGTAACAATGCTGGTCAGAACCGGGGCACAACTTGCATCTAATTACAAATAATCAAATTAAAGGATTTTTTCCACAAGTGTGCATTTGACACTGTGGAAAATGATCAGTCTGGGATTGCAAGAAAGCACTTAGATATCCAAGCTTAAATACCTCTCACCTCTTCATGATCATGTTAAGATCTCAAATTTGAGTAGGATATTTTATTACTACTACTGCCACTCCTTTGCTTTCAGGTGGACATTACTGATGTCTGAGATTGACATTCCATCATCATTACTTTGTGGCAACTTTTGACTGATCGTAACTGCTTTTTTTTTTACAATTTGCACTTGATTGACAAGCAAGAATACAGCTGAAAAGGAAAAGTTGCAAAGAAATAATGATATTTGCCCATTAAGTGGAAATTACAAGGGAATAACATAATTTTACTTGAAAGGTCACATTGTTACCAATAGCCCAATTCTCAGATACTATCGTGTTTTGCTAACTAACTTTTGGATTCGCTTCCAGAACATTCAAGAGCGTTCACATAAAGCAGAAGCACAATTTTGACTATAAAGATTTGCATCATCTTGAGAAATCCCACAGTCATTGATGTCTGGCTCCTAAGCACATATACTGTGTATACAAGCAATGACAAGCAAAACTGTGCAGATATGTTTTTGGCACACAGTTAAAGAGCTGCTAGCAACATATGCACACATGTGCAGAGCTATGCTGTGGACACGTGTGTGCCCCCAGGCTACTTGGATCTGGACAGATGAATCAACATGTTAGAAAGACCACGTAACATGTATTGATGAAAAATAAATTTGTTTAGATCAGTGATATCAGTATCAGTTCACTGGTAAGGAGTTAATCAATCGGAGAGTCATCAGACAGCAGAGGGGAGGAGATTTTGCACAGCCACCACATGCCACAGACAAACTGACGATACTTCTCCTGGGCTCCATGCCGGAGACCTGGCTGTAATTACACCACTCACACAAACACACATTCATGCATGCACACACACTGTTACAGGACTGATAGTTATTCCTAATACCCTGAAATCTGGTTTACTTTCTTTCAACCGTTACGGGTTTATTTTTAACACTAATAACCATTATTAGACATCCACTACACTCTTAGAATATTTATAAGCAGAGGCACAGAAGTATGGATTATTTACAGTAGCAAGAACAAATTGTGCATGCAAACCTACAGGTATAAGGGACAGCTGTGTTTTTGTGTTTGATTTGCTCCATAGCAACGCCTCTAAATGTCTTATCTTTATTATGAATTGTCTTGTATTATATTTCATCCAATTTGGCTTAATCTTTGAGAAGTTTCCCTGTGTCTCAGCTGGAGAACACTATCCTCACAGCAACAAACTGTGAGGATATTAATTCAATAATGCTCACTGAAACATTCCATGTTTGATTGTGGGGATGACATGTTTAAGTTAATGTCTATTGTTAATGTTTTTTCCATATATATAGCATTTTGCACATTGTGCAAAATGTCAGTTATGGTCTCATCTGGCCAGAGCACCTTCCTCCACATGTTTTATATGTCTCCTACAAGAATCATGGCGAACATTAATAAATATGGCTTTTTAGGGCATATTTTTCCCCTAATGGCTTTCTGCTTGCCACTGTTCTAAAAAAGCCAAATCTGTAAAGTGCACAACTAACCGTTGTCCTTTCAACAGGTTCTTCCAACCCAAGCTGTGGATCTCTGCAGCTTGTCTAGTTACCATTGACCTTTTGGCTTCTTCTCTGATTTATGCAGTCCTTGTCGAGCCTGTCAGTTTAGTTGGATTTCTTTGTAGGTTTGCAGTTGGTCCATCCTCTTTCCATGTTCCGTTGATAGATGTTCAAAGCTTATATTGTTTTAGAACTTGGCCCTGCTTTAAAGTTCTCCACAGCTTTCCCTCAAAAATGTCCGATGTGTTCCTTAGTCTCAATGATGTTGTTTATTCACCCTTGTTCTCTAACAAACCTGAACAGCTCCATTTATACTGAATAAAAGTTTGAACAGAAGTTTGTTGTTATAACGTAGCTAAATACTCAATTCAGTTTATTTATATAGCACCAATTCACATCCAGTCAGTGACTTGCAGCATTCACTCCTCCTGGATGAGCATGTAGAGACAGTGGACAGTCACTGGCGTTGACTTTTCAGCAATCCCTCATACTGAGCATGCATGTAGCGACAGTGGAGAGGAAAAACTCCCTTTTAACAGCAAGAAACCTCCAGCAGAACCAGAACCAGGCTCAGTGTGAGCGGCTATCTGCCACGACCGACTGGGGGTTTGAGAGAACAGAGCAGAGACACAAAGAGAACAAAGAAGCACTGATCCAGGAGTACTTTCTATGGGAAGGAAAAGTAAATGTTAATGGATGTAGCTCCTTTAGTTGTTTCATCTAGAAAGAAAGAACAGATAAACTCTGAGCCAGTTTTCAAGGTTAGAGTCTGAAAGAGAGCACATATAATTGGTCACAGTAAAAGCTCAGTCAATAGCTATGTCTAGGAGAGAGAAAGGGTTAAACACTGAAAGACAGGGCCATGTGGATCATCTGTAGAGGGTGAGCATTAAGTTGTTGCCAGCAGAAGCTTGGACGATGCCCCCCTCTCTAGAAAGGTGTCACAGGTAGACACAGAGCCAGGCCAGGTGTAGCTTCTAGGAAGAGAATAGAGAGAACAAGGTTAAAAGCTGAAATAACAGCAAATAATCCAAAATTGGAGAGTAGTGTGAGAATGTAGCGAAGAGGGTGAAAGTGGTCATTATGTCCTCCAGCAGCCTAAGCCTATAGCAGCATAACTACACAGATAGTTTCAGTTCAGATTATTTAGTTAAACGGCGCTTATTTACAACAATGTCGTCTCAAGGCACCTCACGAAGGGTCCCACTGATGGTCATTGTTATACTAAAAACCACAAGGATCAGGATACCTCTCTCTGTCAGACTGATTATAACCATCGGAAAAGAGAATGGGTCATACAGGTGGCAGAAATGGAGGGTGTGTTTGCACCTCAACCATAACTGAGTCGGTTTAGGCTAAACCTGACTCCCCCTTACTCCATCCAACAGGGAGGGATGAAGGCTCCCTCCCTGAAAAACTAAGCCACTTTAACTATAAGCTTTATCAAAAAGGAAAGTTTTAAGCCTAGCCTTAAAAGTAGACAGGGTGTCTGCCTCACGGACTAAAACTGGGAGCTGGTTCCACACGAGAGGAGCCTGATAACTAAAGGATCTGCCTCCCATTCTACTTCTAGAGACTCTAGGAACCACCAGTAAACCTGCAGTCTGATAACGAAGTGCTCTGTTAGGAACATATGGACCAATCAGATCTCTGATGTATGATGGAGCTAGATCATTAAGGGCTTTATATGTGAGGAGGAGAATTTTAAATTCAATTCTGGATTTAACAAGGAGCCAATGAAGGGAAGCTAAAACAGGAGAAATATGATCTTTCTTTTTGAATATGTAAAGACTAAATATGTAAATATGTAAAGATTTCATAGGATTGGAATGCTTCTGCAAATTTAAAACATCATATGAAACAAACCTGTAACTTTAAATCCAAAAAACAACATTTTGCAGCAATAACTGATAAAAATCTCCAACAAAAGACTACAAGTTTGTTTGCTGCTATAAGTGATCTTGTAAAATATTGAGCATACATTATTCCAAAACATTTGTTTTGGACTCTTTTCTTATTATTTCAAAATACAATGAATTAGTGACAAAAATATTAGTAAAGTATTTCCTATTTTATATAATGCATTCTTTACTACTTTTTATGCATCACTAACATCACAGAAAGTTTTTTTTCTCTGGGGTATTATGTGGAAAATCTAGAAATAAATGAGAAAAACATTGAATCTGGAAAATTTTCCTGAGGATCACTTATCAATAACAACATTCAGAGCTCTCACATAAACATGGTTTCAAACATTTTGTGGGCAGAATGGGCTCTTGTTGTCTGACCCCTGAAATAGCCAAAGTTAAAGGTTACAAGCACAAACCATCATTGTGATCCTACATCAGCACAGATCTCTGGTATCAATAGCTCCTTGTTGATCCACTTGGCCAGGCAGTTTGCAGTCACTTTCTCCTTCTCCCCCATGGTCCCTGCAACTTGTGAAAGTTATTGGAGTGTAAATGCATTTAACAGCCCCTGTCTGCTGCTCCTCATGTGGACCAGCAGACTACTGCATGGGGTCACAGTATCTTGGCCAGTAGTTTTTGCCTGTGTCAGAAAACATTGCCAAAGTGTGTCTTTTAGGTCTAATAAAATAATTTTGCCCCATCTGAATGAAAAATGAAAACATACCTAAATGCAAAGCCTGCATCTTAGGTACATTTTCCACTCTAAATTGCTCAGAGCCTGTGTGTGAATAGCTGTTTATCCTGTGTGTCACTTTGTTGACCATTGATGGGGTAGCGACCTGTCAGGAGTCTTCCCTGCCTCTCAAACATTGACAGCTGGTTGAAGGCCCCCGTGACCCTGCAAGGTTTATAAAGGTATAAAAATAAACCCATGGGGTCCAGACTTTTATATGCAGGTTTAATAATCATCTCACCTTATTTTCTATTCTTCAAAAGTTTTTTATTGTAAGCTAGGTCGGAATGAGGTTTAATGACGGATCAGAATCAGCTTCATTCACCAAGTTTGTGCACACAAACATGGAGTTGATCGATCTGGACACATTCATCAGAGAGGAAGCCTGAGGGAAGAAACTGTCTCTGTAGCGGCTTGAGTTTGCTCTGTAGTTCTGTCCTGAAGGTAAAAGTCCAAACTTTTGTGCCCAGGATTTGTGGGATCTGCAGAGGTGTTAGCTGCCCTATTCATGACCCTAGACCTGTACAGGTCCTGGATGGAGGGAAGGTCAGCCCTGATGATTCTCTCTGCAAACCTGATTGTTCGTTGCAGTCTGGACCTGTCCTGTTTTGCCATGTGTTCAACCATACAGTGATGGATGAACACAGGACAGACTGAATAATGGCAGTGTAGAAGATGACCAGCAACTCCTGTGGAAGGTTGTACTTCTTGAGTTGCCACAGGAAATGTCTGTTGGTGTATAAAAAGATATGGTACGATCCCATTGAAACTGTGGTATTAAAGTGGTTAATAATGTAGATAGAAAGCAATAGTAGGCCTGTGTGAAGCTGTTGTGATATCATTATTTTCCTTAGATTTATATATTTGTAATGTGCAAATATAAACTAAAGATGAGCTGTTGATTGCATGTTGATGCAAATGAAGCAGAGACATCTTTGTTGAAAAATTCCTCCCCTCCCTCCTTCAGCCCAAATCCCTTCTCATTGGGGTAACACAGAAAGGCAGACGCTGCTGTTTACACTTGGCTCCAGGGGCTTGTGGCTTCCGATTAGCAAACCAGCGTGAGTCAACATCTGGAACATCCCTTGGACAAACTATCTCTCTAAGACCACACTCAGGCTGTTGTCAAACCATGTCCCTCTCTGTCCAGTTCCCAAGAGGGCCATCCACTACCACGGCGGCAATGCGCGCTCACACAGGGACGAGACATTTCCCAAAGCCTTCCCAGTCCTTCTGGCATCTCGACAGGCCGTCACCCTTTTACCCTTCTGCGTGTTCCACAAACATGCCGGAGGACCTGAGGGCACCAGGGGCTGATTGTGCCATTTGTCAACATGCTTGATTATTAAGAGGATGGCAGGACCCGCTCAGGGTCATGACACTGGTTCCGTTCATTACGTCCATGCAGCTTGTGGGATTTATTTGACTAGATTCCATTCAAAACCATTTGATTTTTAATGCAGTTTAACAAGCTGTGAAGTCTAAATAGTAATCCGAATTCGGTTGCAGGCCCATGAAAAAGCCGTTGCTGACTTTCCCTCACTTTGTTTTTCTTGTGCAGTGCCAGTCTATGAGAGTATCTTGGCGATAGACTCAACTAAACACACATGCTGAGAAGAGTGTCTAGCAAGGGAACATCTGTTGTGGTCAGTGGCTGCGGGCAAACTGTTTCATTTCGACAAGATGGCCTGTGGCAACACAATGACTTAGTGGTCAGGAGAATGAACATAATGCCAGTCACTTGTGGTTTGGGTTTACCTAAGTTGGAGAAAGCATCTAAAAGGCATGTGGTCACATCACATTTTACATCAAATTACTTTTTAGTTAGCGATAAAAAAAGATCGTCCTGACACAGTTGTGTTATAAAATTTATTCTTTTAAGTGGAACAGAGGAGTTTGATGTAACCAAATTGTTTTAGTCTGAAGTCTTTATTCCATTTAAGTTACTTTTCCATCCCTGCTTTGAGTGTAAAGCAGGAGGGTAAGTGATGCAGCATGCCAGCTATGAGTTCACTGATGAGAAAGCAGATTAGGTTGGCAGATTGGATCTTTAGGAGATTTGAATAGTGAAAACACATGACTTTTCTGTCCAAATAAACAGTGAGATAATGTGTGTCCCACTGTCACAGCTTCCACCTCTCTGGCAGGGTGTCCATTCAATCACAGACACATGTCTTTGCCCTACTGCTCCTCTCTGGAGCAATGCAGGTCTTTCTGAAGACATTTGTGTGTAATATCCAGGCATTTGGGTGCAAAATTCTGTTCTCTGGGTCTCCCCTTCCAACTTACCCTACCTCCCTCTGTGGTAGGACATGCCACTAAGAAGAAGGCAACAGTGACCCTATTGTAAGTGGTGGGAATTAGGCACCAGACCAATGATGTCATACTACCACAGGGATAACCTCTCCTGGCATTCGAAATGCACTTTTTTTTGGAGTTGTCTTCCGGAAAGTGGTGAACAATTTAATTCCACACTCATTCCTCCCACATCTGAGAGGTGGGCAAAGAAGAAAGCAGGAAGGGAGACCAGGAGGAGGAGGTTATCTGGAAAACAGAAAAGGCATTGGGGCTCTCGCTTCCACTCTGCTCTTCCAGTAAAAGAAGAGAGTAAAAGAGGGAGGAGAGAAAAAAAAAGAAGAAAACCACGAGATGCTTTGAGCAGTCAACATTCCCTTTTTTGCTTTAACTTTTTAAGATGCAAATGATTTAATCAGTCTGGAATTCTGTGAAGTTGCAGAAGTCTGCTAATTTAGAAGTTGGCAAGTTTCATGTCTTGAAGATATAAAAACTTGGATGACTTTAAATTTTGCGCTTCTAAATTCAGACAAGACAGAAGTTGTCGTCTTTGGACCGGAGTCCTTAAAAAAGAAACTGCTTAGTCGATCACTTAAACTGGATGGCATTAAATTGACCTCTGGTAATAAAGTAAAAAACCTTGGTGTTATTTTTGACCAGGACGTGTCATTTAAATCCCATATTAAACAGGTTTCTAGGATTTCCTTCTTTCACCTCCAGAACATTGCCAAAATTAGAAATATCGTGTCCAGGAGTGACGCTGAAAAACTAGTCCATGCATTTGTTACTTCAAGGCTGGACTATTGTAATTCTTTACTATCAGGATGTCCACAAAATGCAGTTAAAAGCCTTCAGCTGATTCAAAATGCTGCAGCAAGAGTTCTGATGAAAATTAAAAAGAGATAATATTTCTCCTATTTTAGCTTCCCTGTTAAATCCAGAATAGAATTTAAAATTCTCCTCCTCACATATAAAGCCCTTAATGATCTAGCTCCATCATACATCAGAGATCTGATTGGTCCATATGTTCCTAAAAGAGCACTTCGTTATCAGACTGCAGGTTTACTGGTGGTTCCTAGAGTCTCTAGAAGTAGAATGGGAGGCAGATCCTTTAGTTATCAGGCTCCTCTCCTGTGGAACCAGCTCCCAGTTTTAGTCCGTGAGGCAGACACCCTGTCTACTTTTAAGGCTAGGCTTAAAACTTTCCTTTTTGATAAAGCTTATAGTTAGAGTGGCTTAGGTTATCAGGGAGGGAGCCTTCCTCCCTGTTAGATGGAGTAAGGCGGAGTCAGATTTAGCCTAAACCGGCTCAGTTGTGGTTGAGGTGCAAACACACCCTCCATTTCTGCCACCTGTATGACCCATTCTCTTTTCCGATGGTTATAATCAGTCTGACAGAGGGAGGTATCCCAATCATTGTAGTTTTTAGTATAACAATGACCATCAGTGGGACCCTTTGTGAGGTTCCTTGAGATGACATTGTTGTAAATAAGCGCCGTTTAACTAAATAATCTGAACTGAAACTATCTCTGTAGTTATGCTGCTATAGGCTTAGGCTGCTGGAGGACATAATGACCACTTTCACCCTCTTCACTACATTCTCACACTACTCTCCAATTTGGCATTGTTTGCTGTTATTTCAGCTTTTAACTTTGTTCTCTCTTTTCTCTTCCTAGAAGCTACACCTGGCCTGACTCTGTGTCTACCTGTGACACCTTTCTGGAGAGGGGCATCGTCCGAGCTTCTGCTGGCAACAACTTAATGCTCACCCTCTACCGATGATCCACATAGCCCTGTCTTTTAGTGGTTAACCCTTTCTCTCTCCTAGACATGGCTACTGACTGAGCTTCTACTGTAACTAACTCTATGTGCTCTCTTTCAGACTCTAACCTTGAAAACTGGCTCAGAGTTTATCTGTTCTTTCTTTCTAGATGAAACGACTAAAGGAGCTCCATCCATTAACATTTACTTTTCCTTCCCATAGAAAGTACTCCTGGATCAGTGCTTCTTTGTTCTTTTTGTGTAAATGGTAAATGGACTGAACTTATATAGCGCTTTTCCAGTTATACAGACCGCTCAAAGCACTTTACACTAGAGCCACATTCACCCAATTGCACTCACTAACGCTCACACATTCATACACCGATACGCAGATTGGTAGGCAACTTGAGGTTAAGTTCCTTGCCCAGGGGCACATTGACCTATGGCAGGAGGAAGCTGGAATTGAACCCACAACCTTCTGATTGCAAGACGACTACTCTTCCTACTGAGCCACAGTCGCCTCTGCTCTGTTCTCTCTAACCTCCAGTCGGTCGTGGCAGATGGCCGCTCACACTGAGCCTGGTTCTGGTTCTGCTGGAGGTTTCTTCCTGTTAAAAGGGAGTTTTTCCTCTCCACTGTCACTACATGCATGCTCAGTATGAGGGATTGCTGCAAAGTCAACACCAGTGACTGTTCACTGTCTCTACGTGCTCATCCAGGAGGACTGAATGCTGCAAGTCACTGACTGGATGCAATCTGCTGGGTTTCCTTAGACAGAAAAACTTTTTATCCAATTTGAATAAAAAGCTAACTCCGACTGCATTGTTCAATGATTAGGATTAATTGGAATGTATGAACCTGACTGTTGTGAAGTGCCTTGAGACAACATGTGTTGTGAATTGGCGCTATATAAATAAAACTGAATTGAATTGAACTGTTCCCTGAGAAAACAAGCGGAAAGGCTCATTAAAACCAATAAAAACAAACTTTAGGTAACACCAGTTCATAAAGTAAACGTGCACGGTTCACTAGATTGTAACTGCCCAGCTTTTGAATTTTTGGTGAACTCATCGATAATATTGCATTTTATACTGCTTTTCTTTTTTATTTTTCGTCAGACATCTCCTTGCAAATCGAGGTATGACAACAACTTCCAGAGTAAGGTGTCACATTAACTGTCATGAAACTTTTCCAGTACTTCATAGATTGAATTTGGGAGATTATGACAGTTTTAATGACCTGCTCCTGTGCAGGGATGCTGGGGTCATGCTGACCATGAATTAAGTTCAGTGGATCAATCAATGCTACACTTAAATTTTGGTTGGACTGACTTATACAGCCTTGGATTGGTTTGTTTCCTATTTAAGAAGTATTTATATTTTCTATGTTCAGTTAACTTTAAGTCATCTTCTGGTTTTTTTAAGCATGGGGCTCCACATGGTTCTGTTGTTGTCCCTGGTTGATTTGTAAATTTTTGTATTCTGTATAATATTTTTTAAGATTGTTTAGTGATATCATACATCACTGCTATGCAGATGATGGTTAGGTTTTTATTACTTTAAAGTCCAGTGTCTCTCAACATTGTCCTACATGTATGTTTGAAATGTATGGTGTTCTGGTCAGAGAAAACGGAAGCTCTTTTTTATGGTCTGGATAGCTTGGTCCCCATGATAGGTAAAGAAATCTGGGTTATATATATAATAAACATATACCGTATTTTCCCGACTATAGAGCGCACCTCAATATAAGCCGCACCGGGCTAGAAGCCGCTTATATCGACTGAACTGATTACATAGTTTAACTGAACATAACTGAAGTGATTAGTTTCCAATTGGTGCCTGTAGCATAAAAGTGAAAGTGCTGATCAAACAAATCAGAAAAGTTATTGATTGGTTTATTCATCGTCCTCCTGCGCTCTGAAACCACTGAAGTCATCTTCTTCAGTGTCGATGTTGAACAGCCTCAGAAGAGCTTCATCACATACCTTTTCTGTGTTAATGTCAGTACAGTTGGTCTCCGTGAAAATAACGCTTTCTTCTTCTTTGATTTCCAATTTTGACATCCCACCTGTCTCATTTTTTTTGCACTTTCTGCTAAAGCGCCCCATGGTGGGTGAAGAAAACTCCACAGAAAAGCTGCACCTCATTATAAGCCGCATGGTTCAAAGCATGGGAAAAAAGTAGTGACTTATAGTCGGGAAAATACGGTAATTAAAATGTTAGCTGTCTGGTGATTGTAATGTTTTATTTAAAATAAATGTCAAAAGTGTGAACATTTGACCACAATAAAAAGAGTAGTGCATCTGAAAACAGAATTATTCCAACTTTATGGGCAAGAGTGCATTTCTAGTTATGGAACTTGGGTCATTACCCAACCATTGATTAATCATCCACCAAAAAACTTAATTAGGAGCTAAGCACCTGCAGGTAGGCTCCAGTCCAGTCAATTCTCCACTTTGCCAATTCATATCCCCCTTCCATTGCTCGGGATTGCCTATTTGTCCCCTCCTCCCTGAAGTTATCCATAAACCTAGAACTCTGAATGCGAGATGGTGACAATGCTAAAATAATCCTTTGAGGTCTGAGGTGAATCTGTGACGATAGTCTAAAAGGGATTAACCATTGCACATCAATTTATTGGCTTTGTAGTCAAGTATTTTGTTTTAGAAATGACTGAGATAAATAATCACAATAACATTCAAATTTCAGAATTTGTCTTAACTGTGTATCGTTTTCTTTACACCCCATTTCCATTGATTATTCCATTTTTATTTTGGTCCCAAAAATGAGGGTTTCTGTGAGGATCGAGATCAGGACTCAAGTAGGCTTAATGGGGTTAAAGACCACAGAGGACGCAAGGAACCTGGGTGTAATTTTGGATTTGGATCTAAATTTTGACAACCACATAAAATCTGTTACTAAATCAGTTACTATCATCCTTAAATAAATGCCAGAATAAAGGATTTCCTGTTAAAACAGGACAGAAAAACTGGTGCATGCCTTTATTATCAGTAGATTTGATTTCAGAAATAATGTACTGGTCTGTAAAGAAAAGATTTAGACATGCTGCTATTGGTCTAAAAAGCACTACATGGTCTTCAAAGGCCTACTTACTTAATGTTCCCAGAACCAGAACCAAACCAGGTGAGGCAGCTTTTAGTTTATGTGCTCCGCAGCTCTGGAACAAACTCCATGAAAACCTGAGATGTTCAGAAACAGTTGGTTCATTTAAATCAGGACTGGAAACATGTTTACAGAAGCTTTTGGTCAAATAATCTGACTAATAAATTAATAAAACTGTTTATACATTCTTAATACATTCATGCAACAACTAATTAGCAAAAACAATTCTACAGATCCATTCAGAAGTTTACATACACTCATTCTGGGCATGGAGTTACACTAATATTTGCTTTTTAATCATTGATTTGAATTGCATGTTTTTCATGGTGGAAATATCAATCAGCAAACAACAGCTCTGAATTTTAAAAATGAGAACTGGCAGCAAAACATAATGGATTGCAGGTTTTCTGCAATTTACACAGAGCCCAAATCCTACAATAAGGCTTAAGTTAATCTATACACAACCCATAATATCTGGTTAGATTTTTCTTAGTAAGCTGTGCTCCCACCATACACTTTTTGTAGGCAATAACATGCTTCAGGCATAATCTGGACTGAATATTTTACCCCCTGTTTTATTTCATTTGGTTGGTTTCTGGCAATTATATGACTTTTAAGCATAGTCCATACATTTCCAACAGACCTTATAATGTTTTGATGTGTGATTGGCATCACTGTCCTGCTGTAACACCAAACTGTGTCTAAATCTTTCCAATCTAGCTGTTAAATTGAGGTAAGGTTGAAGACTCTGGCGGTAGTCATCTGTTTTCATTATTCCATCCATTTTGTACAGTGCACTTTTACCTCTGGCAGTGAAACATCATCATAGCATGATGCTGCCACCACCACACCTTGCGGCTGGTGCAGTGTTCTTAATTTTGAATGTGTCACCCTAAGTCCTTCAAACATACTTTTTGCTCAGACAATTCTATCTTTGTCTTGTCTGACCATGAAATCTTTCTCCAGAAGGCAACTGTGGGCAATTCCCTGTTTGAGCTGAGCATCATGGTGTAGACGTTGGAGCTGGGGCCTCTTTCTTGCTTAGCACCTTCACAGTCCATGATAACAGAAAACTTATTTCACTGTGAGCAGCACTGAGCAGCTTCTGTTAAAAATGGCTGAACACCCACATATTCTCCAACAAAACTGTTCTATTTATTGACTGTTTGTGCCACAGTTACACTTTCTGTCTTTGCTTGAGTGCTTCAGCTTCTAAGTTCAAAGTGAGCCCGATGATCACATCACACGTTCAGAAGGCTGTCTGCTATATTATCACCACTGATCACAGCTTTTGATCACGCGTCACGAACCGTTTTTTTCCATCATGGGAGGAATGTTGTGAAAGACTCAGAGGGCCATACTCAGGCTGACTTTAGACAGCATGCCAGAGCACCCTTTTAATAGCAAAGACAACCTCTACACTAGTTCCCGTTTAATTTTTTTCTCTATGGGGCAAAGGGAAAAAATTTCGCTTTGATACTGTTTACTGGGCATTTGCAAAAATAACTTTATGATGAATTTCAGAGGAGTGGAAAAAAATGAAGGGGGCTTCAAAAGTTGTGCTAACAGGAGACAGATTTTTGACATGCTTCCCAAACCATCTGCTTTGGGTTAAGCCTCAGAGACGGCGTCAACAATGAAGAAGAGAGGAAGACTGGAGATGATGGCAAGGCAGCAGGGAATAAAATAAATGCAATATTGGTGGAAAACTATTTGGATTTTGAGCACTTCTGTTTTAAATTGTTATGGCATCTCATGTAAGGCAAGATATATCTGTCTTGCCAATAAATTTTTTTTCCTTACATGTGTTCGAACATTTGACCTGGCTTTCATGCTGCATTTCACAAAGCAGATAAACAGAGTAATCTCAGAAACAGGAATTTGTAATTTCTGCAGTTTTTACAGTTAGAAGGCGAAATGTCTGTCTTGTCTCCAGAAAAAGAATAAAGGAATATGTTGATCCTTTGAGCATCCCGATTTCACATGGTGAAAGTGGAAAGAAACAACTCTTTCTTTTAACAGGGACAAACCTCCATCAGAACCCTGCTTGGTGTGAGCAGCCATCTACCACAACCACCTGGGCCAATCAAAATATGGCTTTGTTAAAGATATTCATGAAGTCCTGTTTGCAGTTTGGCATAAGCCCTGTAGGGGGCACAGAAAACAAAAAGTGCTCTGGTCAGATAAGATGAGATGAGTGTGGGTGAAAATTAACTCTGCACATTACCCTGAACACCCAACCTGTCAGGATTTGTGCCATGTCTGTCTGTTTTGGTGCTATTTCTGTTCTTAGCCTCTAGATGGCGTTTTGAACCAGAGGAGAGGTGACAGGTGTTCTCTATCTCCTTGATGATCTGCTGAGGAGTATTTAAGGAGGAGGCTGCCAGAAACTCACTGCCAGAGTGATGCCCTTTGTGGTACAGCTCAAGCCACATTACTTTGCCTTTGCCTTGACCTTGCTTTGCTCTTTTGTAATTTTGGATTTGTTGCCTTGGAGGTCACCTGAACCTGACTTTGCCTTCAGCATCGAACTCTGCCTGGATACCGTCTTCTGGAAAGAAGCTATCCAACCCCATGAACCAAGACTCAAGCCTCCTGTTTCCTCATTGGATCAAACCAGCTGGCAGTGTCCTGATTCCTTCGTTCCATGGATCTACCTCTGTGAACCCTGTCCACCCTCCTCCTCCCATTGCACCAACTACAGAAACTCTTGGACCATCAATCATCCTGGCACACCAGTGTTCACTGTCTCCGGTCCCACGGGTCAACAACCTCCTGGTCTCTCCACCCCCCTCTGGCGGATCTCTCCCTCAAATCAGTAAGGCAGAAATATCTTTTGTGAATATAGGTCCAGAGTTTCCCCTTGCTTATGGTTATGTTTATTTTACAGTTGGTGTCCCGATTCCAGTCTCCTACACATTTCAACATACTGTCAATAAACTTCTTACCGTTAAAACTGTCTCTTGAATTGCTTTTGGCATGTGGGTCAAATCCGTTCGAAACATTATGACAGAACACTCTGGCCAACCCGACCCAGCAGAAGCATTCAGGAGAACTCTCTCAGAACAACATCATCAAATCACAACTCATGACTCTTCCTTCCGCTCTCTTTTTTGAACAACAGAAACAAACTAACCCGCAGATTGAACAACTAACGTCCCTGTTTCAGCACACCCTGAGCAATCTCACCGCCCCGGCTTTAGAGGGCGCTGCAGCCTATCCGGTCTCCCAGCAACTTCTGCACTCACGTGATGTCACTTCCCCTAACCCTGAAAAATTCTCCGGGGAGAAAGGTGATTGTAAGGGTTTCCTCCTCCAATGTACTCTTGTGTTTAATCGCTCCCCACAGTCTTTTCCATTTGACTCAGTAAAGATTTCTTATGTTCTGGGGTTACTCACTGGTAAAGCCCTGAGATGGGCGGAGGCGCATTTTTCTAACTGTTTAGATTTTGGTTGTACATTCTCTTATTTTGAGGAGGAGTTTCAACAGGTTTTTTCCTGTGAGCTTGATTTAACTACCACTGCACGAAGATTATGATCAATTAAACAGAGAAACCAGTCAGTGGCAGAGTTCTCCATTGATTTTCGCACCCTCGCAGCAGCCTCTGGCTGGAATGACTATGCACTCAGAGCAGCCTTCTTCCAGTCTTTAAACAATCCGTTAATGGATGAGTTAGCATTAATTGACGAGCCCAAGACTTTGAATGGACTAATCAATTTAGCGGTCAGACTTGATAATCGGATGAGAGAGAGAGAAAAAGATCTCGACTTGAACAGAGCACCGTTAGGATTTGTCCTCCTGGCCTAATCTCTGAAACATCTCGCCCCACCTCAGTTTCACATATTACCGAAACAGAACCCATGCAGATAGGGCAGACTCGGCTTTCTCCAGAGGAAAGATTGAGACGCCGCCAGACTAATCAGTGTTTCTACTGTGGCTCATCTGAGCATTTCCTTGCTGACTGCTCTATTCGCCCCACGGGACCAAAAGACCAGGTCCGTCAGTAAGTAAGGGGAGACTGACGGACTGTCCACTTACCCCTAGGCCACAATAATTTCACACCGCCCTTTTCTGAACCCATTTGCCTTTATTGACTCTGGTAGTGATCAGAACCTTATTGATCAAAGGTTAGTTAATGAAGCACAGATCGAGACTGAGCCACTTTCTGCACCCCAGTTGGTGTCCTCATTAGATGGACAAAATTTACCACGAATCACTCATCGTACCAAACCCTTGACATTGATCCTTTCTGGAAATTATAGGGAGGAGATTTTTTTTTTGTGTTTCCCATTGCTTTGAATTCCGTTGTTTTAGGTTTTCCCTGGCTAAAGAAACACAATCCTCACATTAACTGGGCAGAGAACCGAATTGATTCTTGGTCTTCTAGCTGACATTCCTCTTGCCTACAGTCAGCAGTCGCCTCACTCCCCTCAGATTCAGCTCCTTCAGAAGATGAGATTTCCGATCTCGCAAAGGTCCCTTCTGAGTATCATGATCTGAGGTTAGTGTTTAGCAAATCCAAGGCCTCATCATTGCCCCCACATAGACCATATGACTGTGCCATAGACTTGCTTCCCGGAGCCCCCCTGCCTTCCAGTAGGCTTTATAATATCTCAGGACCTGAGAGAAAAGTTATGGAGGATTATATTAATGAGTCACTGGTATCTGGGTTAATTTGTCCCTCCTCAACTCCACTCGGAGCAGAGTTTTTCTTTGTAGGAAAGAAGGATGGCTCACTTCGCCCATGCATCGACTATAGGGGATTAAATCAAATCACTGTAAAAAATAAATACCCTCTCCCACTCCTTTCCTCAGCTTTTGAACCAGTTCATGGCTCTACCATTTTCTCTAAGTTAGATCTCCGTAATGCTTATGACTTAGTTAGGATCTGCCTGGGGGACGAATGGAAGACCGCCTTCAAGACCCCGTTGGGAACTTTTGAATACTTGGTTATGCCTTTTGGACTGTGTAACGCACCAGCAGTGTTTCAATCAATAATTAATGATGTCCTTAGAGACTTCTTGAACGTTTTTGTTTTCGTCTACCTTGAGGACATCCTGATCTATTCTAAGGACATTAAAGAACACAGTCCGTCTAGTCCTCCAGAGACTTTTGGAAAATAGACTGTTTGTGAAAGCTGAAAAGTGTGAATTCCATAAGACATCTGTCACATTTTAAGGCTACATCCTGGAGGGTGGACAGGACCCCGAGACAGGACCCCGAGAAGATCAAGGCAGTACTGGAGTGGCCTGTTCCGGACTCCCGCAAACAACCACAACGGTTCCTTGGATTTGCGAACTTTTATAGAAGGTTCATCAAGAACTTCAGCCTAATAACTGCCCCTCTCACCGCATTGACCTCCACGAAAGTAAGGTTTTCCTGGACACCTGAAGCAGACAAGACTTTTCGGACCTTAAAAGAGAGGTTTTCTCAGGCTCCCATACTGGTTCACCCCGATTCCTCCAGACAGTTTATTTTGGAGGTTGACGCCTCAGATCCATGGGTTGGAGCCGTACTTTCTCAACACTCTTCCTCTGATGAAAAACTCCACCCATGTGCCTTCTTTTCTTGTCGCTTAACAAACACTGAACAGAATTACGACGTGGGAGATAGAGAGCTACTTGCAATCAAGTTAGGTCTCGAAGAATGGAGACATTGGCTAGAGGGTGCTAAACACCCCATCTTAGTATGGACCAATCATAAGAATCTGGCTTACTTACAATCAGCCAAAAGACTTAACTCACGACATTCACGTTGGTCACTGTTTTTCTCTCGTTTTGATCTCACCATCTCTTACAGGCCTGGCTCAAAAAACCTCAAACCAGACGCTCTTTCCCAGCTTTACTCACCAGACACCACAGAGAAAGAGGCAGAACCCATCGTACCATCCCACTGGACCTTTGGAGCCGTAGTTTGGGAGGTGGAGGAATTGGTAAATCAAGCTCAACGTAATGAACCAGACCCAGGCACTGGCTCTACCAACGGGATTTATGTTCCCACATCTGTTAGGTTTAGGTTAATCCGGTGGTTTCATACAGCAACATTCTCAGGTCACCCAGGGGTTAGCTGAACCATCTCACTCATCTCCAGGCAATTTTGGTGGCCATCCCTTCACAAAGATGTAAAGGAGTATGTGCAGGCTTGCTCAATCTGTGCCAGGCAAAAATCGAGCAAGCAGCCTTCTCATGAGTTACTCCACCCTTTCAGCACTCCCAAATGCCCTTGGTCTCACATTGCTTTAGATTTTGTAACTGGGTTACCCATATCAAAGGGAAATACGGTCATTCTCACAATAGTAGACCGTTTTTCTAAGTCCTGCCACCTGGTTCCTTTAAAGAAACGTCCATCTGCCTTCCAAACGGCCCAGCTGTTAGTTCAGCATGTTTTTTGCCTCCATGGCATATCAGGACATTCTTTCAGATTGTGGTCCCCAATTCATATCTCGCGTTTGGAAAAAGTTTTGACGTCTGGTTACCACCCCCAATCTAATGGTCAGACCGAACGCATGAACCAACAGATGGAGTCTATACTCAGATGCATGACCGCTACAGAACCTTTGGACTGGTGTATTTATCTCTCCTGGGTTGAATACGCTATCAATTCCCAAATCTCAGCAGCTACTGGTCTCTCACCCTTTGAGGTATAGGGTTACCAACCTCCTCTGTTTCCCGCAAATGAAAGGGACATAGCTGTAGCATCCGTTCGTCACCATATACATCGATGCAAACAAATTTGGGGTAACGCTATCAGAGCCCTCCTTCGCACAGCAGACCAAAACAAAAAGTACGCTGACCGCAGACGGCGGCCTGCTCTGGCGTACAGTCCTGGCCAAAAGGTTTGGTTGTCCTCTCGGTACATCCCATTGAAGGCTATGTCCAAGAAACTGTCTCCTCGCTTCATTGGTCCCTACACTATCGACTGAGTCATCAGTCCCTCTGCTCTTCGTCTACGCCTTCCTTCCAGCCTTCGCATCCATCCTGTGTTTCATGTGTCCCAAGTCAAACCTTTTGTTTCCAGTACTTCTTTCTTTTTATCCAATCTGACAGAGCTTAAACTATTTTGCAAAGAAGAATGAGAAAAAATAATTTCCCTTCATGTAACAATTTTACCCTATGCTGTGTTAGTCTATCAAAAAAAGCCCAATAAAATACGTTTAATTTTACAATTATAAATTGACTAAATGTAAACAAATTCACTGGGTATGAATACTTTACAATGCTTTGTACAGCATCCTGTCAGCTAATTTTATTTCCTCTGTGACCTGGCAGGTGCAAGGAATAGAACATAATTATGTTATTTTGTTGATGCAGCTTTGATTGGGGAGGTTTTCTTGTCTTTTTTTCCAGCAGTCTTGTGTTTACGTTCCCCTCTTGTCTCCAAGTGGTCTGGCTCCATCACCCCTCTGTGCCATTCTACCAGTCCCCAGTGGGCACAGCCAGCCAGTCTGGCCAGGTCTGCCCCTTGCTGTGCCCCTGTGCAGGATAAGCTCCCATCTGGACCTTGGGCTGAGGCCTTTGTATGGAGCTGTGGGGGTGTTAGTGTGCATGCGCTCCTTCTGGGTTTATATGTGTGTATAGCTTTCGGAACAAATGAGAAGAAGGGGGTCCAATCTGTGCCTGAGGGAAACCTGCTTGAACCCCCCTCACCCACGACTCCAACCAACGCACCCTCACATGCGCCCTATTGAAGCCTAAGGGAGCGTGAACAATCACTGCAAAACCAAAGAGCTAAGTCCCCTTGTTATACAAGCCCAATTTTCAGCACCAGCCCTACTTCTCGCCTCTGTCATGGGTTCCACCCCCAGCTCAGCATTCCCCTTATCAGAGACTGACGAGCTTTGTTAAAGTGAGCCAGGCCCCTTTAATGTCATTATTTAATTAACCATTCCACGGTGAAACCACCATCCGGCACCACTGCTACCTCTGCCTCCCTCTTCTCTTCTCCCAAGCCGCCCTCCTCCTCATCATCAGGTCTTTTGCCTCTTCACACACTTGCCATCATAACCACCCTTCCTGACTGTCTCCCGAGGGCCCCATCTTTTTCCCTTTTCCTTGTCTTTATCTCCAGTAATTAGCCAGGGAATGGGGGTCAACTTATAACTAAGTTGCTAGAGTATTTGTTCTTAAGACACAGAAGAAGGGAAGTGCTTCTCCCGGCATGGGGTTTCTCTCTCAGGACACCACCCCAAGACCTGTGGAGGGAGACAAAGAGAAGAGCCCGTTCTACAGTAGCCAGCTCAGCCTTACTGTCCCCGCTGCCCGCTGAGTTCTGTCTCCAACAGAACTCTAATAATTAACCAGATTATGAATGTGTCCACTCATGTTGTTGGGGTCAGTGGGAATTTAGCAATGGAATGCAAGAGGATTCAAGACAAGCTTCTTTTTAGATAAATTTAAACAGTAAAGCATCTTAATTTACCCTTAAATTGCAACACATCTTGAGCTAAATGTACCTTTCTCACTCGAAATGAGACGTAGTCTTGCAAAAGTATTTTACCTCTGGTCATCTTGCAATCACAAACCATAAAGTGTTTTATTGGGATTTTATGTGATAGACAACCCCATGTAGTGGAAAATGTGGCGTGGAATGAAAAGGATTGAAATGGATTTCAATTAGTTTATGTATTGAGTCCACCAGAGTCAGTACTTCCTTGGGGAGATGTCTTTACCACCTTTGTACATCTAGAAAGTTAAAGTTTTACCCATTCTTCTTCTCATCATCACTTGAACTCAGCCAGATTGGATGGACAGCACCCATTTCCAAGTCCTGACACAGAAATTCAGTTGTATTTATGTCTACATTATTCTGACTCATAGAAATGCTCTGATGCAAACCATTCCATTGTAGTCCTTGGTGTATTTTCAGGGTTGTTGTTCTGCTGGAAGGTAAACTTTCACTCCGTCTTCTACGGCCTTCAGCAGGTTTTGTCCTAGCATTGCCTGTATTTACCTCCCTTCATTTTCCTTTAAATTCTCTGGTGACAAAAAGCATCTCCAAAGAATGATCCTGCCACCACCATGTTTCACAGAAGGAGTGTGTGTTCTTGGTAATGTGGGTCCCCTACAGGTCTTTAAACTTCAAACTGGACTTATTTTGACTTTCTTTCAACATGAGCTTTCTTTGCAGCAGTCTAAGAAAAAGGACAGATTTGTGGAATGCACATCAAATAGTTAACAGATTCTCATACCTGAGCTGTAGATCTCTGTAGCTCCTCCAGAGTTACCAAGGGAATATTGGCTGTGCATCTGATTAATGCTCTGCTTGTGTAGCCTGTCAGTTTTGATGGACGGTCATGTCTTATTTAGATGGCAGCTGTGCCATACTGTATTTTTTAATTATGGATTTAAAAGAAGCTTGGGATATTGTTTTGTAACCTAACCCTGCTTTAATCTTCTGCACTACTATATCCCTGACATGTCTGTTGTGTTCCTTGATCTTCATAATGCTGTTTGTTCACTGAAGTTTATGGTTGTGACATCACAAAAGGTGAACAAGTGCAAGGAGTAGAATTAAATGTTGAAAGCACCATTCATTGTTTTATAGGATTTTAATAAATGGCAAAAAATGTTTTAGCAGTTTGATACTAAAGGAAGTTAACAGGTTCACATGAGCTGCACTGCAGAGAACATTCCTGCCCTATGCTTTCAAACTGTAGTAACAGATAGGGAGAGAGCATGTGGAGCGCAGTTCATGCTGGATCAACGCCCTCTAGTGACCGCAACAAGAGGCAAGAAACCAAACTGAAAAGATCAGTTCAAGTCAACATACAGTTTAGAGCGTGGAAACATCTATAAATGTTAAAAAGTCTACTTTTCTCATACAGGAGGGTGAAAATGATAAATATTCACATATCCTGGTCTAATTATGGGCTATTACAGCTAGATAGATTGTTAATAAATGTATACAATGGATATTTCCCAATTTACCATAAAGGAACCTTGTTCAAACAAAAGTAAAACGTACTGCTTACTATGGAAAAGGTTGTGCTTAGTTATCCGTGGTCATTTATAGACCCTTAATTATGAGCCTATTTTGTGACCCCTGGAGTTCAGCGGGGCCAATTCCTGTGCAGACCCAAATCTTGATGAACAAAGGTGGAATGCGATGCCCTCAGCTCCGCAGACGAGCTTCCAAACGGTTCCCATCAATTTCATGGGAAAGTTCAAGCCAAGGAAACTCTTCCATGCTTTAGTCTGAGATTGACAGCGCATTGAAACCATTAGTCTCTGCTGATGAAAGGGACAGGATAGTAGAGTTGAGTTACCGTTTGTGTGTGTGTGAGTGTGTGTTTATCTTTTTTTTTTTTTTACCAAATATTTTCTCTTATAAGTTTTTGAACATCGTTTTTTTTTCTGCATAATACGAACTAAAACTGGTGCTTTAGGACCCTGCTAATGTTTGTCATAGTGGCTGATATTTTCCACGTTGTGAGGGGAGGGGGGAGGGGGTTGAGGGGAGGGTACTCCTGCGCTGTCAATCATAGTGAAAGTGGCCGGGGTGGGCAGGCCCCTCTGACACTTTGTACTGGCGGAGGCGGATATTTAACTTGGGACTGCGCTCCTCTCGCTGCAGACACACTCTCTCTCACACAGTGAAAAGCTCCAGCGCCAAGACTCCTGCAGCATAGGAGCAACTAGGTAGGAGCTTCTGTAAGCAGTTTTTAAAGGTGTAAAAAAGGGGGGGCCCTCAGGAACCTGAAGCGTCCCAGATTATTGTGGACTGTGGCGTCATGAGTTGCAGTTCGGGGCTTTTCTGAGAGGATTCAGCAATGCTGCGCTCAGAGGAACTCTGAACTCTCCTCATTTGCACACTTTTTTCTTTTGCATGTTTTCACTTGAAGCGCACTGGTTGTTGCAAAGCCTGTTTCCTCAGGAGAGTTCCTCCAAACGAAGACAATTTTATTAGCAGTGAAAAACGGATCCGCGATTTGGAACATCATCTGGAAATATGAATGGATCTTATTTCTTGAGCTGAGATTCCGCACCCTGGACTGCTGGGAGTACCCACAAAGAGCGCAGGTTGCATGTTCACGGACTGTTCGCTCTGGGACTTTTGGCAGACATCAGCGCGTCAGGCGACGTGCAGAGAGCCGTGCGTAAAAATAACACTCATCGCCAGCTGGTGACATTCAAAAGTTGGATTTTGCTCATTCATTCCATGCTGCTCTCTCCTCGGCCGCTGTCATCCAAAGTGAAGACAGTTCGCCGCGGCTTCCAGTGCCCCCAAGGGTAACCATGGCAACCTAAAGAAATCCAAAGTGAATCTAAGGAGCGGGGTGAGGCAGGAGAGAGCTTCAATAGACAAGTTTCCGCATTTTGTGCGCTTTTTGGTGTAAGTTTTGCAAAGCTGAGCTTCATATCATCCAAACCCAACAGAGTCTATTAAAGGTAACTTCATCTAGCTTGGAACTGAACTTATGACGCCTTGTCTTGCAGACAGCAAAGCCACCCTGAAAAGAACTGAATAATTATTTTTGCCCCCACTAGAGAAGAGCCAGTGCACGTATCAAGGAGGAATAATGGGCCTTTCACAAACGCTCCTGGTTTACGCGATGGTATGCGTCCACCTCGGAGTCTCCCAGCATTTCTTTCGCCTCCGTCCGCTGCCCAGCGAGCACCTCCCCGTCCCCGACCTGAAGGAGGACCCCGATCCGGAGTACGACCCGCGGGAGCAGGACTTGGCCGAGAAGCCTTTGAGGAAAAAGCTCGGAAGCCACTTTGACCCGAGCTTCATGGCCATCACCGCGCCGCTGCCGGTGAACCTCTCCACCCCGGACGCCCAGTGGAAGCCGCCGGGCCACATGCCCAACGAAATTAAAAAGCTGGACCTCACGGAGACCCCCTACGGGAAACGGTTAAAAGTGGGCAAGAAAGCGCGGAGGAAATTCCTACAGCTTCTGTGGACCTACACGTACTGCCCCGTGGTACACACCTGGAAGGATCTGGGCGTGAGGTTCTGGCCGCGATACATCAAGGAGGGGAACTGCTCCTCCGAGCGCTCCTGCTCCTTTCCCGAGGGGATGTCCTGCAAGCCCATCAAGTCCATCAGCAAGACTTTCCTGCGGTGGTATTGCCAGGGCTTTCTAAGACAGAAATACTGTACATGGATACAGGTGCAATACCCAATCATCTCAGAGTGCAAGTGTTCGTGCTGAGTTTACTCCAAGGAAGTGGGCTGGAAATACACTTTCAATTGCACTGTTAACTCTCTACAGAGGTGGGCACCATAGCAGATCTATTTTTTTATATGGCATTTAAGTGAAATACCAACAATGTACATATTTAAGGAGAAAAAAAAAATGCAGCTATTTTTTCTAATTGAACTTGGACCATATTCAAACATTGTTTATTTTTTTCCTCCCGGAGCACTTCATGAGGAAGAGCTTTTTTATATAAATATATTTTTATGAGACATTGATGAAGGAATTCATAATATGCTACACTTCTCCAAGAGGTGACCTTTTTTTTCTTCAACTGAACAATGATGCTGTCTGTTATTTTACTGCAATGCTGCCCAGAGTTTTTGTATAATATTAATATCAATTATGATTCAACTGTAAAAAAAAGTTGAGGTTAAAGATATATATATATATATATATATATATATATATATATATATAGATAGAGGTGTGAACTCAGCTTTTTTTTGAATACTTAGTATTGTAGAAATAAACAAAGCTGTATGTTTTATTTATTATTTTAATGATTTGTGAGTATAGAGCATAAGGAAAGAAAATAGCAGAATATTACCAGAATAAATATGGAAGATGTCTACTTGAATATTTCTAAAAGTGACAAAAAAGGAAATAAAGAAAAAAGTAAGGCATATCAGTGTATATGTTATGGTTACACGTGTTAGCAATAAAGTCTATCTTTTCAATGTGTTTTAGTGTCAAAAAATGTTGCTTAAAAGAGTGTCTGCGCATAGGGGGTGTGTACACTGTAAAAAAGACATCTGTAAGATGTTAAATTTAGTCTGAAAATGTTTCAGCTAGGGATGGGCGATAGACTCAAAATCTGACCACAATATTTTGTGGGATGTGTTGCAATGATGATAAAAGTATTTTAAAATCCATCACAGTCTTTTTGGCTATTGAGTCAGAGATTCACAGAGATAATAATAAAATAAAGATCCAGTTATCAAAACGGCTACTTCATTTTCATTTAATGGTCAAACTGTATAGCTAAACAATACAGAAAGACAACATTCAATCATATTTTGAAATGCAGCATTTAATGATGCTTTCATGGAAGCAACACTAAAAAACGGTTCAAACAGCAAAACCATACAGGCGGAATCAAATCTGCAATAAGCAATAAAATCTTTTAAAAGTGTTTAAATGCCAATAAATGTTGCTTTAAAAAGTCCAGAGGGGACATTTACTTTAAGAAAATGTGACAAATTTACACTGATGAAACAACCTGTTAGAAATTAACTAACAAAACTGGTGTAACAATTGCTAACATTACAACTGAAAGTTTTTATTCACCATTTTGTACATTTAACAGCTAATAAACACCTAATTAAATTAATTGTAAGCAAGGAAATGAAAAATAAGAACTGGTTGTGATTAGTGCCCCTGAATTACACTTCAAATCTATTTTGCTATGTTGAAACTGATAAAAACTAATAAGGTTTGTCATTCATCTGCAAGCACTGCCTCAGTATTAAAATGCTAAACTAGCTCGAAAGGTTAACTTTAGCATTAGCACTGTGGCCAACGTAGGAAAAGCTGGCTACATCCAGAAATTGTTGCTTCAGCACAATTGGAACAATTTAATATCTAAACTCATTTACTGAGTTTAGATATGAAATATAACCCATACAAACATATCAACTTTAGTATTTTCTGTTGTACATTACAAGCAATAATCAAACTGTTTAATATTCCTGCAATAACTATCGTAAGAATTGAAAACAAAATGAACTGATCCGTGTTTTATATATAACACCAAGCTGAAGCAGGCAAGGATGAACGTTTGCAAGGCTTTGGCGAAGTTCCAAAAATAGAATGAAAAACCAAAGTTCATATAAGCCTCAAACAAGTCTTTTCATTTTTTGGATTTTATGTACCAAAAACAGATGATCAACTATTTGAAAAACAATGACATCATTGCCTCACCTCTGACCTAACCTTTGAACCCAATCACATGATGCATAGCCACATTAAGGCCTGGCACTTCATTGTAACATTTTCTCTCTCATTTTTGTATTAGTGAATATATTTCTAGAAAGGATGCTGTTTATATGAGAATGTATTCAGTGATCTTTAGCCTTAAACCTTGAAGTTGTTGTGTATCACACTATTAATCAGTTGTAATTTGCATGTGATTCAGACACTTACATGTGGCTCAGGCACCAAAACTAGCTGTAGCCCAGGGGCTCACTTCCTCCTAAACGCGGCCCTGGATGCATGTTGACGCTGTTTTTTGCAGCGTGCAGACAGTGGAGCGCAGTTACTTAACCGCACAAGTTTGCTTGGCTCTGTGTGGACTGCTTGTTTTTTTGTTTTTTTTTTAAAAGGCCCTGATTTACTACGCAACACATACCTGAAGCGCCTCCACAGAACTGGCATTCATTTGTCAGAGGCAGGGAGAGAGTGATAGAGATTGAGGGAGAGAGAGGGTGAGAGTCTGTGGGAGGGGGACAGAGCCACGCACATTCACCCCCACTGTCTACTGTCTGCGCATATGTTGGCTTCCAGGGATCCGAGGTGTTAACATAATGCGTAAAATATGATTCAGACATGTCAAACAGTGTCAAATGATGAAATGGCGAAGCGTCTGGGGTCTGGAAGCTCCACACAAGTTCCACTGAGGTATTTGTGTAGAGGTGGAATGAAGCAGACCGGCGCCTGTTGGAGTCTGACCGCCCCTGAGACAGAAAAAAGAGACAAGGAGAGAAAGAAAAAAACAACAAAGCGCACATAAAACAATGGTCAGCTGTTTTTCGCTTTAGCAGACCATTAATTAGAGAGTGCGCAAGTTAAACAGATATGGCCCAATTACGCGCGCTGGAGACGCGCTCATTTCCTATAAACGCCTCTCCTTTTATGGACTTTATATGATTAGTCTTTAAATGCAGGCAGCGACATAAACAGGGCTGTGGCTGAGTGTGTGCCTGTGAAGTGTTTCCAGTGAACGCATCGTGTGTGCCTCAAAGTGATTTGTGTTTTTTTGCGGGCAGAGCTGGAGTTTTGACACTTGCCGCCCGGTTATTGTGACACAGCCACTGATGGGATTTGGTAAGCAGAGGAGGAGATCGGCAGCGCGCCAGGAGGAGAAGGCGGAGGGGGGCTGCTTTCCTTACTGTCAGCTTCTTTCTTGATGATGTCTCGGGGTTTTTAGAAACTGCGTCTCTGACTCGACGGCGCCACTCAGCCGCCCCCTCTCGACTGCGCAGAATGAGGTACTTTGGGAAACAGTAACCCTTTCAGGCTCTGCCCGGAGAGTATTTTAGAAGCGTGTGAAAGGCAATACGCCGCCCTGGCTTCAGCCCGAGAGGTGCGCACCTTTTAGACTCTCATGGTCCGGGTCCAGGTGGTCCTTCAGATAAGTGCACTGATAAATCCCAACACCTCATTTATTTATAAAGTATTCTATTTCGTTGAGGTACCAAGAATCCTCTCAGTTGATGTTTTTCCATTATTGGTTGCATAATGAGGCAAATTTCATAACTAATCATCTTTCTGATATGGTTATATTAGTTCTACCTCTAGCTGTTTGCTCATAGTCCGTCTGCAACTTCAAACCCACTGTAAAGCCTCAAAATAATTCCCTCTCTAGAAACAGACACAGAATTATCAGACTCTAAAAAGTGCCGAGTTAAACAAAAACTAAATTGGGTTATTTTGCAAACTTGGGATAGGAGGTTGGAGGCGGTGCGCCACTGTTGATATTCCTGTGTGAAACACATACTGAGAACATGAGGAGTCTAAAATCGGTTGAAAAGGAGAATGAAGTCCACCGTTGAAGGTAGTTTGAGATTTTGAGATGAGATTCTTTTAAAATGTTATAAACAGCTAACATCTTAAAATCTCTTGTTTTCATTTGGCATAAATCCAGATTAGTAAGGCTGGTCCACAGGGAGAAGACCAAAGAGGACTATTACTGTTTTAAATCAATTTCAATCCCAAAAGCATCATGGTGGTTATTTTATGAACCATTAAATCAACATCACATTTGCATTTTAGAGTTATTAACACAGAAGCTGATGATTATTTAAACAGAAAATAGGATAGTTAAATTAAATATACACAAAGTAAGAGGCGGTGCGCCACCAGTAACTTTCCTGTGTGAAACATGCACTGAGAATAAAACATAGAACGTGTTTCCTTATAGAGAAGTGAGGGTATGTTAAAGTCAAGGAAGGTGCCTTAACTTAAACCGCTACAATTTTTTGCATAAACCACTAGGAGGTTGTTGAGTTAGGAGTTGTTTCAAGATGCTAGAAGTCTGCTTTGGTCCCGGCCCCTCTTAGACTAGCCATTACCTTCAGCCTTTAGCACAAACTAATCTGGATTTATACTAATGCAAACTCAGAGATAAATCTTCTGCAGGAAATATATTAGCCCACAACTTGGATTAGTAAAAAAAAATTATAACTAAGTAAATAGAAATATCAAAAAAGAAATAAATAGAAGTTCACAAGACAACAACCTTTATAATATGCCTTTTATTGACAGTTACATTTGCAGAACATAATTAGTACCCAATAAATAGCACTGTATGACATTTCTTCTTTTTTAGTTCTTCTGCATCTTTGGTTGAAACTTAAATATCAATTATTAATTAGTTAATTCTGCATGAAAATAATAGTGTTAAAACACTGCTGTGACTGTTGGACCTAGAGGAGGGGTACACCCTGGACAGGTCTCCAGTCCATTACTGGACAACACAGAGACACACAAGACACACAACCAATTTGGAGAGACCAATTAATGTAACAGTCATGTTTTCTGGCTGTGGGAGCAAGCTTGGGTAGCCAGAGAGAACCCACAGATGCACGGGGAGAGCATGCAAACTCCATGCAGAAAGACATCTTACAGCAGGACCTTCTTGCTGAAAGGTGACAGTGCTAAAAACGTCTCCACAGTGCAGCCACGACTAAAAATTGTGATAATCATTTAAATCCACTCTAACAAGGTGGCATATAAAATGTTTCTCTAACAACGTTAGCAATAACATTGTCGCTGAACTACTCAAAACTGGAAACAAATCTAAATTCTTGCACCAACACAGATATTTCTCAATCAAAGGTTATTAAAGGTCTTAGGTTTTACTAAGCTGATGCATTTATTCATAATACAGCCAATATAAAAACATCAGCCTGGTTGTTCCCTGCTGAATGTTAGACAAAACGACTGAAAACAACAGTTGTCTGAACCAACATCTTCAGTTAAATTATAATCAAAATATTTAGGTAGTATTTGTACCCAAAAGAAAGTAGACAATGTTCTTAGAACTTATAATAATATTTAATATGCTCCAAATTTCCTTTTATAGTGCACCGCATGTCTGTCTCAACAGTACAAGTTGAGCATTTTGTTAAAGAAAAAAAATATCACTGTTATTTTTGTGTATAAAGGCATCCATTATGGGTCTAGATTAAATATGGGGCACACTGAGAGGAAAAGTCTTATGAGTAACACCACTGTGTTTTCTTCGCAACTATTTCACGCCACTGATGAAATTATTCATTTACCAAAAGATTTAATCAAAACTTCCTGAAAATGTTAACTCGTTTTAGATTTGCAGTCCATGTGGCTACAGGCATGATGTTGATTGACATGCTATTGAAAGCGAGGGGATAAAAAGCAGCCAATCAGTGCCATCATCATCATCATTATCATCATCGTCATCAACGTCACATTGCATCCATATAAATGTCAACTCTCTGGTGGCCTTTACCCTGTCATATGCTCAGTGTTATTATAGTCTGTCACAGCCTGTCTGTGCTTTCATCAGCATATAAATGGACCCACAATAATAAATACCGTTCGGACGCCTCATACACATCAACACCCTCATGTGGGTGGAAGATAAAGCACACATTTGCTGGCTGTAAGGAGGGTTAAATAAAGGCCTGGAGACAATTAGGATGGGGCTGATGGGGAACTAAATGGGGGGAGGGGGGACATGCTGTGAAGCTGGCGAGCCTCCTGTCCCTTGATGACTGCCAATTATGATGGATTGGAGTCAGATTGGGAGGGACTGGGGTCTGCAGTGGCTTTCACTCAAACATTAACGACACGCCCACACCTACATGTTTTTGTCAAAAAGAGTAAGTATGAAAGCACGCAGGCACACACACACAGAAGTAGTACCATGAGCTGTGTGTAAGAAAGACAGAGACTGGAGACTATAAGGTTTGTGGTTGTGAGTAAAACCCAAACCTCATAGTTGTAAAAGCCAATGAGTCAGCACAGCTGAGGTTATTGATGATGACAGGGTATTAGATAGCGCACTGAGAGGAGTGAGGGTACACACACACACACACACACACACACACACACACACACACTCAGAGTTACCACAGATGGTGCCCAGCATTCCATCTCAGTACCACCAAATCTAAGCTGTGGTGTCTGAAGCCCGTATAAGTGTGCACATGTATGTCTGTCAAACAGTTGCTTTTGCTGCATCAGAAATGAGAGACGTTCTCTAATGGCTGACTATGCTGTGATCCTGTTACTAAAAAAGCCCTTTTTGTTTGCTTGAAGTTTTTGCATGCCGTGCAGTTTCTTATTATTTTTAAAAAACTGATTTTGAGATTGGAATTCCAAAGATTTCTTACCAAAACTGTAAGTCCCTTTTAGTTTCAGCTACTCGTCTTATGTCAACCATAGATCTCTGTAAACATACCTGACCCAAAGTGACAAGCAGCAAATCTCTGCAAATTACAGGTGATTGGAATCAGTTCCTGTCACTGCTAACAGGAGGGGCTTGAAGTTATTAAGCAGACAAGTAAATTATATTTGTACAACCACTCTTCAGTGTTCTCTTGCAAAAAAAAAAAAAATTGCAGCCACAAAATGTATTTTACCTGGATTTTCTGTGAAAGACAGACCCTCAGTAGTATATAATAGTGAAATCGAAAGAAAATGGTACACGGTTTTATTTTATTTTCTCATAAACAATAGTAAGCAAAGGGAGACATGCATTAATATTCAGCTTCCTTTACTCTGACTGTGCTAAATGGAGTTTTGATGAAAATTCAATCTGGAAGACTCACCTCTACCACTGGCTCCATAGTATGACTCCATCATGCGTCTCCTCTCCAACCAATCAACGTCAAGTCTGCATTCCTCCTCAGCCAATCACCCTTCAAGGCTTCACTTTTGAGGACCTCCAACTATGGATCTCCCTGCTCTCCAGCCATTTTTATTGTGAGTCTTTACAGGATTGAAATGATATCCAGCACAACAAATTGCCTGAACTGATCCAGGCAAGCAGACCATTGGTCAGAGAACAAAGAAAAGAAGACCATGGTAACTTTGGAAGAACTACAAAGATAAACATCTCAGGTGGGATAATATTTTGACAGGACAACCATTAATTGTGCTCCTTATAAATCTGGCATTTGTGGAAAACTAGAATGAAGAAACACTCTCTAATAAAAATGTAAAACAGGGGTCTCAAACTTTAGTTCTGACAGTGTTTTAGGTGTGTCTCTGCTTCATCGCACCTGAATCAGATAACTGGGTCATTAGCGGGGCTCTGTAGAACTTGATTGCACACTGAGGAGATCATTTGATTCAGATGTGTTGGACCAGGAATGAATCTCTAAGTTGAAAGGATACAAGCTCCCCTGATGACCTGAGTAAAATCCATTCTTTAAAAGACCCTATTTGTTGTTTGCCACAAACCATGTTGGAGACTTGGCTAACATGTGGAAGAAGGTGGCCTTATCATTTTCTTCTCCATGGTTGCATTTTTAATACTTTTTGTTCAAATTATTGCTACGTATTCACACTAATAATTTATCCCTACTGCTTTTTTAAAAAGCAATACATATTTAAATATTGTTTCTTTAAGGTGAAATGCATCCTCAAAGTCCAGTTCAACATATATGGCTGCCAAAATATATTGTAGCATTCTACCTGCCTCGAATGTTGCTGTGCTTCTACCATTTTAAAGAGGCACAGTGCGAGAGTCACATTCTTTCAGTCAAACTTGGGGATTAGCCAATTCGGTGTAACTCTTGTTAGATGCAACAGATACTGTACACCCAGAGCGCAAGCTAAAAATAGAACTGTGGGCCGTGTTGTGCTTTCAGGGCTGGAAATAGAGCATTTTCTCAGCCCTGTTTCCATGGTGAGCTGTGCTTTCTACTACTGCCGGCACATGTCCACAGCCCTGTCACACTAACGACTCGAGCATAATACCTTCAGTTTTACTGTTTTTAATATTATTTTCTCCCATATAACACACTCAGACTGTATTCAACACCTGCCCACACAGATATTTTGTGCTTTTGATAAATAATAGGTTCCCTGTCATAAAAGCCACATACATCCCTTCACATTTGAGTCCTTGGCTTGATCTCGATATTACACACATACACACTAAGTTTTTCCACTCATAAAAATCAATATTTTCCTCATGAATCTTCCCTTGCCTGATTACTGCACACACACACACCTCCCCCTCACAGACTGCCCGGTTGCTGTCTCCCAGTACCCCTCTGTGCGCTGAGATGGCATGCTGAGAATGTTTACTTTCACCACAGCGTGTATTTACAGAACCTAATAGTTTTTAAGGCTGCAATGGCGCCTCGCTTCGCAACATGTGCACAACCTAACTACTCCTTCGAACTTCCAAACATTTACCTACACAAGTAGAAAACATGTATCACTAGCCCCCGCCTCCCAGCCAAACAGCAAATCACGCTTCTGGTATCTGGGGTTTTGCAGTGGTGTGAGCTCCAGCGCTGGCCAGGTGATATGAGGAGGGAGCAAACATCAGAATGTGGTGCTTACCTTCTGCACTCTAGGGTGGTGAGGCTAAGAATTAGCTGCTTGAAAGCATGGCAGCTATGAGAGACTGATTGAATTAACAAAGTGCTTGCAGTGAATGGACACAAAATCTCTTGAATGGTCGAGATTTTGTGACTTAGCATATAATCAAGCTAGATAGTTGATATTTTTAGATTTAATGCAGTACACTGATTAAAGGTTACTTATGTTACAGTGCCTTGCAAAAGTATTTAAAGCTCTTAAACCTTCTTGCAATTTGTCCCATTACATTACAGATACAAACTACAATCTATTTTATTGTTGTTTTATTTTATAAAGCAACAGAAAGTGGTACATAATTTTGAAGTGGAAGCAAAATGGTTCATGGTTTTAATTTCTGCTTAAATTTTACATTTGAATTCAGCCCCCTTTACTCTGAAACCCTGAAATACAATCTAGGGCAATCAGTTGCCTTCAGAAATCAGCTGATCGGTAAATAGAGTCCAACTTAATCTCAGTGTAACTGTTCTGTGACCTCAGAGGTTTCTTAGAGAACATTAGAGAACAAACAGCCTCATGAAGACCAAGGAACAAAGCAGATAGGTCAGAGAGAAAGTTGTGGAGGCGTTTAAAGCAGGATCAGGTTCTAAAACAATATCTCAAGCTTTGAACATCTCGGAGAGCTCTGTTCAATCCATCATCTGGATGTGGAGAGAGGATGGACCCACCGCAGACCTACAAAACACAGGAACGTACACCTAAACTCACCAGGCAAGAACAGCATTAATCAAAGACGCCAATAGAATAGCTGTAGAGATAAATCACTCGGATGGAAGAATTTGTCAACACAACTATTACAAATTAGTCCAGACTTAAAGGTTGTAAAATGGAGACAGAATCACATTGCTGGTCCCGAGCTTTCATTCTCGGGACCAGCATCTCTTTGCCACACTCAGCGGCTCAACAGGACATCAGTCAGTTCTGCTGCGGTGGGAGGAGTTACCATTCAGCCCTGTTTCGGACCCTGCAGTGGAAACGCTCACAAAAAAAGCCAGATTAAATGGAATAAATAATTACTTTCCAGTCTCATAGTTGAGATGCACTTGTTTCTGTTAATTTAAGTTGATACATCCAAACATGCTTCCATCCATTGTCTATGCCCATGTATCCATGGATACATGGAAATTGTTCTCTGAACCAACCACATCATATTTGAATTATACAGAAAATACATTGCACCCTATATATTAACGATATACCAGACGAATGTCCATCTGCAACATGAGAAATGTGTGCAGATACAAAACTAAGACTCAAGCTGCTAATAAACTTTCATTAGCAATGGTATCTGCTCTAAACTGGTTAAACAATTCATGTTTATACTTAAATCTGGCGCGGCACGGTGGCGCAGTTGGTAGCACTGCAAGAAGGTCCTGGGATCGACTCCTGGCTGGGGGTCTTTCTGCATGGAGTTTGCATGTTGTCCCTGTGCATAATATTAGCTCCAATCACATTTAATTTCACTTTGGGATTAATAAAGTATTTTTAAATTGAATTGAACTTAATTGAAAGAAGTGGCTCCTTGACAATCAAATATGCACACATCATCTAATTTAGCATTTTATTAAAATGTAATTATTAATAAAGTGTCTATCGTATATTGTTTATATTCATTGTGTGTTTTAAAAATGTATGCTTGTTTCTGTGTTCATTGTATGAACGTTTTTACTAATACTTTGTTAAAGCTTTTTTGTAATTGCTTGTTTGAAATTGTCCTGTATGCATGTGCTTCATGTCTTTGTCATGTTTTCACAGCAACCTGCTATGGGACTGCAGAAGAAAATTAGCCTTCATGGCTAAATCTGGCATATTTACATATGAACTTGTGCTCATATTAATTAATATGTCCCATTTTAAATAAATAAATAAACAACAGGGTAATAGAGACACACAACCATAAAACTAGAACGACCAATTAACCTAACAGTCATGTTTTTGGACCGTGTGAAGGAGCTGTTGAACCCATGCATGCACACAGAGAACATGCAATCTTCATGCAGAGTGCAGAGATTTGAACCCTGAACCTTCTTGGGGCAAGGCCACAGTGCTAACAGCTGCACCACTGTACAGCCTGATTTCCACACATGCAAATGTGGATGTATGGAAAGTATGTGTTTTGAGTTAAATCAATGCATCATCCCCTGTATGTACTCAAAATCCTGTCAAGAAATTGTAATATATTTAGATTGTAATACAATCTAAGTCTACTTTTACATTAAACTATGTTATTATTCAGTTTGCTGTATTACATTTTTTACATTATGAGCCTGTCCTGGTTTTAACTTTATATAAGCTAGATGGACAGAGGTAACAAACTCATTATTGTCCTTAAATTATCACTAGAAAGAGTGACAGAGATGATGCACTTAGTGCCACTTAAATGACACAGGAAACATTTAAAGTGGAGTGAAAGACACTGAGAGTATTGTTTTATTTTATTTTTTTTCCATCAGGCAAAGAGTGTAAGTGGAGCCAAACAGGTGAAAATAATTGGCTGTATTTGCCTCCGCAGGGCTTCAGTGTACAACTTGGGCTGTTGAACCTGGTGTCCTGACGCCTGCCTGTCTGTCGTATTCAGCCGAGGTGGTCTATTCAGAGTTAGGGACCAGGGGACACACAGCCCACCGGGTGCGGACTTGCATTTATGTGTGTGTGTGTGTGTGTGTGTGTGTGTGTGTGTGTTTGTTCATTTATGGTGTGTAAGGGGGAGAGAGAAGGCAGTGTAAGCAGCAGAAAATGCCTGGTGATGGGTTACCAAAAACAGAGCACCAGGGGGACAATGGACCCAGGACATTCCTGATATAACCCCAACACACCAGGGAGGAAGGAAGTGGATGGGGGGGATTTATTGGTGTCAACGGCCCCCTTGCCCCCAGAGGAGGAACGGGTGCCTTATTTGTCCCCTCTGGCAGAAGAGATGGGCTGAACTGAGGCGCCTTGCACAGAGAGGATGCCTCTGCACATATACACGCATAATCACTCCTTTGAAAAAAGAACCACCAATTAGGGAATGGACATATACGGCTATAGCAGTTCAGGCTCAAAGGGGTAGGAGGTTGAGGGTGGGAGGGGGTCAGGTTTCTGTGTGTCTGTGAATGTGTGTTGCTGCATGCTGGCCTGCACTTTCAATGGGCTCTGAATGTAAAGAGAGAGCCAAATAGGATGGTTTTCAGCTCAGGGTGTAAAAGGGTCCATACCATGGAAAAATACTGCACTCAGAGATCCTTTAGTCATGCTAAGGGATTGTTTGTATTACACTGAACGAAAACAAAATATTAAAAACCAAGCAAAAATCGAGCAATTTGCTGGAGTCAGTTTTCTATAGTGTTTACTGATATTTTTATTTGGTACTAAAAGGTTTGTTTCATAAATATATGTTGCATATGAAGAAAATGGTTGGCTTAAACAAAGAGCAAAATCAGAGATTGAATAGTAAGAGAACACCTTACCTTCCAGTGCACTATTAATGTTGTCTAAAAGGTGAAATGAAGAATAGTTTAAATAAAAGGAGGGTCGAGTTTACAATTGGTTTGTAATCAGTGACCTTTTCTGATCTGTGAAGTCAAAAACATGTTAGGGTTCATGCTTTTGAAAAACAACAACTCTGAAAAGAGTTGTGCATCTGTAATCAGCCCCCATAAATCAATGCTTTATAGAAACCTTTTGTTGGTGAACATTTATTCCCAAATGTAAAAATCTTTTGCAGGTTTTCTTCAAGATTTATCCTGTGAACACCTGCGTCTTTCTTTTTATTAACTCTGACCAGCTTCCCTGTCTCTCCTGAAGCCTTCCCACAACATAATGCTGCCAACGCCATGTGTTTCATTGCGGATGGTGTGGCTCAGGGTGATGCGCTGTGGTAATTTTTCACCTTATATAGCGTTTTGCAGGCAGGCCAGAAAATTCAGTTTTGGTCTTATCTAATTAGAGCACCTTCTTCCACATGTTTGCTGTGTCCCCTACCCGGCTTGTGGCAAACTGTAAACTGGACTTCTTTTGGGATACTTTGTACAATAGCTTTCTTTTTGCCTCTCCTCAAGACCCTAAAGGCCAGATTGCTTTGACAGTGGTGTTATTTCATGGAGGGATTAGATGAACTCGAAGGGCATTCTCTAACACACCTGTACAGTTCTCTGTATCCAGCATTCAGAGAATCCCAAGATGCAATTAACAGAAGATTAACAGAACAATCATCTAGAAGAGACATGCTAACCCTCTGCTTCTAGATAAATAGTGACATACAGTATTTAGTACTATGTTACATTAGTTACTTTATTAATACTACTGTCAAGTTAATTGTTCCAAACCTCTTTGACCTGGTTTGAAGATGATAAACAGGTACCAGGTGGAAGAATATATCAAATTAGACTAACACTGTCATCTAGTGGTGAAAATGATGTCTGATGTACATTAATAAAGTGATTGTGATAACATGCTTGTAGAGGTCTGTGAATGTGTGGCAATCAGGAAGAAGGTGCTGAAAGTTAGAGATTTGAAAAGCTTGTGTGGCTTTTAACTTGGACTCGGTTTCATTTTTCAACAGACTTTCAGTTAAACTGAGAACACTTACTACTTACTCAATACTTGGTACGGTCTTTTCCATGTAGACGTACGAAAGTATCAGTAAACTGAATTGTAACTGAGCAGAATACAGCGCCTTTCAAAAGCCATTCCCTATTTCACATTTTGCTTCATCCCAACCTCAAACATCTATGGCTTTCCTCTGGTTTCTCTGTGCTAGACCACGAGTTAATCTCACACTTCTGAAGGCAATTGATCACATTGGGTTTTATTTAAGGGGTATCTTAATAAAAGACATATGCTTGCCACACAGAGTGCTGACCCTGAATCATCAGTTATCTGAGAAGAATAGGCATTTTATTTTTCAGGATAGCAGTGAGTTCCGGCATTGATCAAAATCAATAAAATAATAACTCCCTGAGAGGAAAGCTAAAGTTTTAGAACACCTTAGTAGGGTCCAAATCTAAATCTATGAAGATTTGAAAAACTTTTTAAGGTAGATAGGATAAAAATAAAAATAAAAGGCCTCAAGATGGCACCTGTTTTGAACTGGGTCGCTAAAGTAAACTGAACTAATATTAAACTGTATTGAACATAAAACATGCAATAATAGTCAAATTTGTTGATATTTGTCATTTCAGTCTCCCACATCTCTCAGCAAAATAATCACCTTTCAATAAAGCTGGTGTGAATTGACTTTGATGATAATCAACATAGACAGGGAAAGGTAAAATACTGGAATACATAAAGCCTTTCTGCAGTTGAAACTGATTATATTTAAGCATTCATTTACTCTGAGTGTCAGATTTGATCCTCCTCCATCCTCTCCTCCCATGATCCCACGATCAAAACCTGTGGCCTTGGGTGGCATTGCCATAGAATTTATTAGCCAATCAGCAACACAGTACCAGATTCTGCTCATGAATATCAAGGGGTATTAGAACCAGAACATGGGCTTTCATTAGAGAGTTCTGACTCTCCGTGTCTCGCTGCATCTTCAGAACACACATAGAGTTCAAATGGGAACTCCCAAGCGCTTCCAGCTGGCAACACTTTGCGATAATGACGCTGGATTCCACACAAATGAAGGGTCTAAATACCACCACAGAGGCACCTGAACCCCCTTCTTAATGCAGGGACATGCATGCATGTATGTAAAGCATGCTCGCTAACTTTCAAGTGATGCTTTTCTTCTGCCTCAGCGGGCTAGTTACACACACATTACCCTCACCAAAGGGAAAGCAAATTTCCCACCATCATACTCGATAGCTGATGGTGTCGAATGCCACTTCAAATCATCACCCCCTCACTTCCCAGGCATGCACACATTCATATTCTCTGATTTATCAGGAGTGCTGATTGGATTACTGCCGATTCCTAGCTTCAGCCTTGAGGTATCCTCTCTGTGGTTAAGTGGAAGCTGGGAAGAGACCACCTTCAGTGTTGTGATGTCAAATTGATGGATGGGACAATAACATTGGTAACATTAAGTTTCCTTAAGTCTGAGGTGAAGATTGTAGTACAGAGAAACTGCGAGCACGTAGCTACGTATGTCAAGCACAAAGCTGGAATTATAGCCATCAGTGTCTCTTGCATCCCCTCTTTAGAGGGTGTAGAAAAACAATATGGAATTGGTGCCATTGATTTTAGAAGATCTGGAACCCACTGTGGTAAAAAAGGAGGAGCTGAAAGTGGCTCAAGCTGTTTATTTTTACAGGGAATCTCAGTGTTTTTGTCGCTCTCTTTGTCTCCATTACCTGACCCCTTTTCAACTGCTATCCAACCCTATTCATCCTTGTCCAGGGCTTTCAGCAGTACTAATTAAATGGCTGTTGGGCTGTGACATACCTTTGTGCTTGATTCATGTTTCCACCAATGAGAGTGAAGTTATACGCATATTCAATTTGCAACCACATCTCTGAATGTTTCTAGAACATGCAAAACACTGCATTTAGCGGAAAATTAACTTTTTACTTTCAAACATGGTGATGACAGCATCATGCTGTGGGAGCGCTGTTCTTCTGCAGGGACATGAAAGCTAGCCTGAGTTGATGGGAAGGTGGATGGAGCTAAATGTTGGGAGGAAAACAGTCAGTAGCTGCACAATGCCAGATCAGAGGTTCCAAAAGGGAACGTTTTAGTTTACCAGTATATATAATGTTTTGTGTGCACTTAGAAGAACAGAAATAGTAACTTTCACAATTGACCCCAAATATTACTGCAGTTAAATTAACCCAAGCCAGGTATGGTCCATATTCCGCAAATGACTGAGTTAAAATGACCAAAATTTATTTGTTTTTAAACTTGCTGTTTAAAGAGTGTGTGTCAACTAGAATAAAATAAATTTTATCTTTGAGCAATTGTTACTTTTTACTCACAGAGGTACATAATTTCTGCAAGATTTAAAGTTCTCTGCAGGTGAAAAGAAGTGTATGCACAAAACCAAAAGAAATAAATAGACATTTAAATTTTTCAAAATATAATTCTGCTCACATTACATAGTTTTAGACAAGCAGACATAATGTTGCTAGCTTTAACAGCCATTTCCAAACTGATGTTTGTAGTTGCAGAGCTATTAACTACAGCTTCATATGATGGGTGGGTTGGATCGACATGAATATTTGAGTAAAGAGAAAACAGCCATGTTTACCAGTCAACAATATAAAAACTTATTATCAGTTTTCCCCTCATATTATGTCAGAAAACATGCCTTAGTTCTGTCCGTATATTTATCTTTGGAGAGGTTGCAGGTTGTTTTGTGTCTGGTCTCTTTTCTCCTCCTGACTTCCTGTACAGCTCATCTCCTTCATGGGTGTGGTTGTTTCTGATGAGCTATATGCTCACCTGCACACTCTCAGTCTGGTAATGAGAGTCAGTTTACTATTAAAACATGGTCATTGCTTAGTTCTTTCCAGTTGTTGACTGGTGTGTCAAAAAGCCTACAAGTTGAGAGTTTTGTGTTTCTGGTGAAGAACTTTGGCTGATCAGATGGACTTCTGCTCCTGATTTTGATGATAGTTGGACAGTTTGAGCCACTAGTTAGAAAACAAAAGGTTGCTAGTAATATTGTTTTGTTTTACTTTTTGAACAAAACGTGAAATTAGGACTAATTGTCTAATCAGTGCAATAAAGTTGCAAACTAGCAGACAAAAATGTCAGTGGATATGAAGAGTGTTGAGTATTTACATAAGGGCCAGAGAGGCTCTCCAGAAACTGCTAGACGTTGTCATAGTTTTTAAGGCCGACTTGACCCACATGCAGAGGACACTCAGACAGAGAAGAGTAAATTTAAAGTTTTTATTTCTTTTCAGTCTCAGGAACGAGGTGAGCAGAGTGATCAGGAGTCAGGCTGTAAAAGAAGAACAGAGGTGAGCGGAGGAACAGATTGGATAATTCAAGCAAAGATCTATGCTCACTTTTCAGGAGGCGATCGATCCGCCAGGGGGAAAGAGCCGGTTCAAGTCTGGGGTGTGAGCCTGCGCGGAAACGGTTGGAGCGCTCTGATGTTCCAGGTAGCAAGGTGGGTGGACTGGTTGCGCTTTCAGCTGGAGGACTCGCAAGGGCAGCTGCCAGATGCAGCAGATTCCAATCTTGACAGGAGGTGAGTTCAGGAGGGGGAAACCCAGCTTGGCGTGAACAGCCTATGATGAAGGGAAGAGACAGATAATTAATCAAGGCTAAAAAAAAAACAAGTGGAGCTTCCAGAATTCAGAAGATGCTGGCCAGGTAAACACTACCACGGTAGGCAAAACACTCAGGCGTAGAAAAGCCAGTGAACCACCCTCATATAGTCCTCCAGCTGATGAAGCAACGACATACAAAAACTCTGGTCTGCAGCTCCAGCGCCTCTTTGGGGTGAGAGAACGTTAGTAGCAGGCAAGTTGAACAACAGACTGTGACACTACCTCCACCTCAACGACCGCCACTCGGCGGTCTTGAAGATCCGGCCTGGGAGTCCCAGTAGTCCCGGACGAGCATCGGGTCCAGGATGAAGGATCGCGGGACCCAGGAGCGATCTTCTGGACCGTATCCTTCCCAGTCAACGAGGTACTGCCATCCTCGGCCCCGTCGACGGGAGGCCACAATCCGGTGGACCGAATAGGCTGGGTGGCCCTGGAAGTCCCGGGGCGCTGGCGGAGGCACAGCTGGGGGGCAAAGTGTCCTGGTCTGGACCGGCTTAATTTGGGAGACGTGAAAAACCGGATGAATCCGGAAACTGACAGGCAAACGAAGTCGAACTGAGGCAGGCCCAACCAGGGACTCGATGGAGTAAGGACCGATGAACCTGGGAGATAATTTTCGGGAGAGGGACTTGAGAGGGACATCCCGTGTGGAGAGCCACACCTGCTGACCCGGATGGTAGGTCAGGGCCGAGACGCTGCGCCTGTCGGCGAAACGCTTGTTCTGAGCTGCCGTCCGATGCAGCGCCTTTGTAGCTGCGTTCCAGATGCGCTTGTTCCTGCGGATGTGTTGACGCGCAGACGTCACCGTGATTTCCCTCTCATCGGACGGTTGATAACCCAGGGAGACCTCAAACAGTTGCTGCTGAGACGTGCGAGTTATGCGAGTACTCAACCCAAGACAGGTAGGTGCTCCACTCGACGGGGTCGGAGGATGCAACACAACGGAGCGCCGCCTCCAGCTCTTGGTTGAACCTCTC
The DNA here is from genome assembly GCF_021462225.1 of Girardinichthys multiradiatus. NCBI lineage: Eukaryota > Metazoa > Chordata > Actinopteri > Cyprinodontiformes > Goodeidae > Girardinichthys > Girardinichthys multiradiatus. The sequence goes on along the minus strand of NC_061803.1, from coordinate 3,394,059 downwards.
TACCTGCCCGTTGGTTTGAGGGTGGAAACCGGAAGTCAGAGAAAGCTTCGCCCCCAGAGCTGTGCAGAACTCCTTCTAGAGCCGGGCGGTGAACTGGGGTCCCAGATCTGACAGTATGTCCTGGGGTAGTCCATGGAGCCGGAATACATGTCTTACCAAGAGCTGTGCGGTCTGGAGGGCTGATGGCAATCTCCTAAGAGGAATCAGATGACAGGCTTTAGAAAACCTGTCCACTATAGTCATAATGGTTGTCATACCGCGAGAAGACGGTAAGCCTGTGACAAAGTCTACTGCAATGTGGGACCAAGGGCGGAGAGGTACAGCAAGCGGCTGCATGAGGCCCGGGGGTGGTCGGCTCGACGTCTTGTTCCGTGCACATACTGGGCAGGCAGATACAAATTCTCTGACATCACGATGCAGTGTGGGCCTCCAGAATCGCCTGGCAACAGCTGCGATAGTTCGACTGGCCCCCAGGTGAATGGATATATGACAGGTTCTTATGATCGGTCCAAACCAGCACAGGCAACTCAGACCCCTCCAGCCAATGCCGCCACTCCTCCAAGGCGAGTTTAATGGCCAGCAGTTCTTTGTCCCCAACATCATAATTCCTCTCTGCAGGCCCCAGGCGACGGGAGAAAAAGGCACAGGGGTGAAGCTTGCCGTCCTGGCTCTGACGCTGAGAGAGCACCGCTCCAACCCCAGTATCAGAAGCATCCACTTCCAAGGTGAATTGCACTCCAGGATCAGGATGAATGAGCACCAGCGCTTGAGCGAATTTCAGCTTCGGGAGACCAGGTGAAGGGTACTCTGATGGATGTTAATGCTGTCAGAGGGCTGGCGATGCGGCTGTAGTTCTGGATAAACCTCCTATAGAAATTAGCGAACCCCAAAAACCACTGCAACTGCTTTCGAGTGGTTGGCGTTGGCCAGTTCTCCACAGCCTTCACCTTGTCCGGATCAGCGCGAACCTGCCCACCCTCAAGGATAAAACCTAAAAAGCTGATGGAAGTTTGGTGGAAGTGGCACTTCTCCGCCTTAACGAATAGTTGGTTTTCCAGGAGGCGCTGCAGGACCAAGCGTACATGACGCTGGTGCTCTTCAACAGTTCTGGAAAAAATCAAGATGTCGTCCGGATATACAAAAACAAATAAATCCAAAAAATCTCTTAAGACGTCATTTACAAGAGTCTGAAAAACTGCAGGTGCGTTGCACAATCCAAACGGCATCACCAAATATTCAAAGTGCCCGAGAAGTGTCTTGAACGCCGTCTTCCACTCATCCCCCCGGCAGATCCTAACTAAATGATATGCGTTTCTAAGGTCGAGCTTGGTAAAGATGGTAGCCCCATGAACAGGCTCAAAAGTCGCTGAGAGAAGAGGTAATGGGTACCTATTTTTAACTGTAATGGCCTAATTTATGCAGAGCAACAACTGTAACACCATGCAGCTCAGGACCATTCTATATAAATTCCAACCTTTACGTTTGTCTCAGTTTAAAGTTGTCCTGATTGAAAAATATCATAGAAATGTGTATGTTTTCTGAAGTAGAATAAAGGTGCAAAAATCTGAGTGCAGAATTATCCAGTTCAAATTTGACCAGTCCAAGTAATTTTTGATTTTGAACCAGGGTTGATCAGGCATATTATGTTTCAGTGCTTACATGATGTATAACTCAAACCGCATTAGTTGGAAAGGCAAAGAAAAGCACCAGAAAAGTCAGTTGGGGGCAGCTGATGGAAGCTTCTCTTCTTCTTTGGAGAGAGGGAGCTGCAGCACCCCATCACTGAAGGGCGCCCTGGGCATCAAGCCATGTTGACAAATTGACCAAATCAGCTTGTCCAGAGTACTATTTATTTCTAGGATTCATTTCTAGCAAAGACTTTCACGTAATCTTAATCTGATTTTAAGTGATAGTTGTTTTGTTTCTCAGCCTTTCTCATTTATTTAGCTAGTCATTACTTCTGAATAAAAGATTTAAAACACTGAGAAGCAGATGACTCGAGGAATAAACCTGTGTTGTGTCTACCTGACAGAGAGCCAAAATTTTAATATTTAAAATTTGCCACTTTATTACTCTATCTCAGCCAAAGTGAGTTTCAACAGGGACTCAAATAAGCAATGGTGGCCACTTCTAACTCCTACAAAACAACACAGAAAGGCTAAAAGTAAATTTTTCGAAAATGAATAATAAATATAACCAAAGACTGTAAAAAGACAAAAATGATGGCTGTATTCCTTCTGGTTTCTGTACCTCTAATGTGTTGCCTCATTTATTCAAATAGCTGCTAAATGAATCATGATTGTTCTCATATGGTTTATTTAGCTGAAATATTCGCATTTTTACGTTTTTATGAGACAACCCTAAATAATTTAGTCATGGTAAGTAGTCCTGTTAAAGAATTTAAAAAATGTTATTCTGGTGACAACAACAAGAAATATGATTAAGATCCGAGAGATTAACAAGTTTAAAAAACAGGCCAGAAAATCTCTGAGTGTTATATGGGTTTTACCACAAGGGGGCGCCCTATCACCACTGGAAAACCTTCGGGGCTTTCCTCCAACAAGCTAAGCATCTCTTCTTGCGTCCAATCGCAAGAGTGCCAAAAACCTAAGTGAGAAAAGAGCCAGAGGCTGGCGTTTGTTTCTGCAGAGTTTTGCACCGCAGGGATCCCAGCGCCTGAGAGCCCCGGGCTTTGAAGAGCCAGACTGCTGAGGCTTGTTTTGCAGACACAATCAGCACACTGATCCCAAGTGCAGCAACCTTAAAAAGACTGAGGAGTGCTGCTCCCCGTTTGAATCTCAGCTGACAACAAGTGAGTGTGTTGCCTCTTGCTGGTCTTGTTTTCTTTCATTTTGTCTGTAGAAGAGCCTTAGTCTCTCCCATGGAGGACTGAAAAGATTGGTGGTTTATGAAGCACCTTTCACTTCTTTTTTGAAATAAATGTCTGTCTTTCTCTCTCAGAAACAGCTTGAAAAGTAACTAAATATACAGGATGGTAATTACAACTAGTATAGTGTTTCTCTTTGTATTAACAGGATTTTAGTTCAGTTTCTCTGTTCTAATTTAAAGTCAGATTTTAAGCAGAATTTTGACATTTTTGTTATTCAGTAAAATTACTTGTGCACATGAAAAAAATAAACTAGAAAAGGCTGCAGATGTATTAATCTATACATTTGTTTATTTATTTTTCTATAAATTTATTTGGACTTTTTTCTGATTTGACCGGAGATGCAACAATCAGGCTTTTTCTGGCTGGTTCTCATTTTTGGGTTTTCTGACCTGCCGATACCAATTTTGACATATTTAAATGTATTTGTTTTAATGAGAACTGTATCACATAAAAGAGAAAACATGGGCTGTGGATTCTTTGATGGATGTAATAGTTTTGCATCAAACCGAAAATAAAGAAATTACAAGATTAGCCCCATTTTTGCAGTAAGGCATAGATTAAAGTCAGATTTATTGTTAATTTACTATATATGCAAGATTTCAGTTTTCATTGACCCACGGTGCAATATACCTTATCAGATTGTTTTTAACAAAATGCATCCTAGTGCAAGATGTCGTTGATGCTTTTACAGACCAAAAATTGATCTTAGTTTTGATGCATTTATTAAAGGAAAAAAGTCAAATTTACCTGTTGATCATCGATCAGAGCAGATCAAGGTAAAACTGATCTCTGGCCAGTTGTTTCAGTGAATCTCTAAGTTTAACCCATTAGAAAAAAAAAATAATAACTGCACAGGATTAGAACTAAACCAGAACAGTAGAAAAGATTTGCTGAGGCTGAATATTTGCTTAATTAATAAATCAATTATTTAAATATTCAGGAACAAAAGTGTGAGTTTATTCTTACATCTACTGATCATTAATTTGAATAGAAAATAATTAAGTTGAGCTGATTTTCTTCATTTTCAGGTTTTAAGGAGCAAACAAAGGCTGAGCTCAGAGCTATCAAACAGCCTTTCAGTCATGTTGAATATTGCAATAACCATTTAGAATTAGCTTTCTTGATCACGTTTTGAATGTGCAATAGCAGTTTTGGCATTAGTCCGTCAATCGTGCATAAAACGTGCATGGACATATATTCGTTAATCATGCTCATTATGATGTGGGCTTCATCTATTTCGGCATGCTCCTTGTCAGTTGTGTTTTATGGTTTTACATCATTTTGTGTCTTTATCTTAAGGGGGACCTTTGTCATATGTCCAGTGTCTTATGTGTGTATCAACATGCTGAGGGGCAAGCAGATTACTCTGCGCACAAGACAGGGGGCGCTCAATCCCCACTGACCAGACATACAAATAAGCAATAGGAAACTGAGTTGGAGTCCACCTGACATAACCTTGTATGTATTGGAGCACTGGACCGCTCCATGATGGAAGTGCGCCCTGGGCCAGGAGCCATATAGTCCATCACTGAAATGAATACAGCTAAAGCAAGATATTTTAATGTGGTTGATGTAAAGTTTAAAGTTGAATACAATGACCAGTTCTTTGATCAAAACATTGAAGTAGCGTGTCTTAACTTCATATAGCAGGTAAAAGGCAAATTTATTTCGTCCACTGGTGTGATTTAAAGTCTTTACCACAGCCTGCTGGTATTCACATTAATATACAGCATTGACCATCGATTTCTTATTCCATCCGGTGCAAGAGGTTCAGTCTGATTGGGTGACAATTTCTGAAGCAATTGGTCAAAACCACCGAACTTCTGTCCCAGCAGGATCAACCCAGCATTTTGGGTTAAAGAGATAACCCCGCGCTTTTTACAGTGTAGGTATTTAAACGTTTGTGAGGAGTCGGAGGAAAGCTGGGGCAAAGCAGCGGGCAGGGGTTCCGTGTCTGCAGAGGGGGGTACAGCGTGTATGGGCCATTCTAACAGCAGGAATGTTCACACAGGGTCTGGAGGAGCTGGAATAACGAGACGCAGGTAGGAAGTCTCCTGAAACAACACAAAGGAATCATAAGTTGACTTTTCTCCACATCCTTTCTAAATATTTCAATAAAGCGACAAAGCAGCAAACAAATAGTTCGTGTGACAATCGCCCTGCGTGTTAATTCATTATCTTTTAAACAGGAGAGCCAACATCAGAATCAGAATCAGAAAAGCTTTATTGCCAAGTACGTTTTTGGACATACAAGGAATTTGTTTTGGCGTAGTCGGTGCAATACAGTACAAATTAAACAGTATAAACATATCTACAATATAATATAAATATATGTGCACAGTTTCAATACAACAACTATTGAAACAGCTGGGAGCTATCCGACTCCGGTGCGCTTTGACGCACTCCGCCGCTCCCTCCAGTACCTACCACTGCACAAGCTTGACAAACCACATGCTCTTTAAACGGCAGAGGGGGTGCATGTATATATGAAAAGCCACATGAATGCAGCTAATGAGTTAATGTGATGCCGTCATGGCCGAGGGGCGCAGAGTTATATTTTTTCTTCAAAAAAACGAGACCCCCCGACCCCCCTTCCCCGTTTTGCACAAACACGCAACAGACCATCCCCAGTGTTCGTGTAACTCAATACATTTCATTTTGTTGATATTTTTACTTCTCCATAATGAAATGTTAACACTGGGCGCTTGTATACCCAACATGTCCCGGAGGGTTATTGGTTTTATTCGGCTCCGCATCTGCCGCTTTTTCAACAGGTTCAACTTAGTCTGTGCGCTCGTTTGCGACCCCTGTTAGACAGCAAAACGCAGGAAGTATAATATAAATAGTTTTTTTTTATTTCGATTAATAAACATGACATTTACTTTCATACATCTTATTGTTTTCAGTAAGTTACAGGTAAGATGAAACTCGAGCAACATTCCAGGTTTGGGAATATTTAAAGCCCTTCTCCCCTCCCCTCTCTTTCTCTCCTCTTGCGCTCTCGCCGCCCTGCGCGCTTGGTTTGGGGAGAAAATCTGGGATTGATTCTAATGGGGAGTAGCCTATACCGGGCTCCCTTTTTACACATGGACGTGCCGGCGAGCTCTCAGTTTGTCAGAGCGTCGGACGCGGATGGAGCCTGTGTCCAGCTCCTCGCATTTAGCGCCATCCTTTCTTATATCTTAAAGAGGCAAGTTTAGGAGAAAGGAGACACTTTTGGAGAGGACCGTGTCTGACGGGACTAATAACCTGAAGCGTTATTGGCGAGGACGTTTTTACATTAAGAAAGACAACTGTGCAGACGGCTTGACCCTGAGGTGAGTTAATTAATAGTTCATTAATGGGCGTATTGTTGTTTTTGCGGAGAGCAGATTGGTCATTTTACGCACCACTTATGTTGAAGAGGAAAGTGACTCGATGTGACAAGTCAGCCGCAACCGCTGCTCTTTGTTTTAAATGAAGGCAATCATGTTATTAGAAACAGAGGGTGCGACCGTGTTTCTGGTGCCCGAATCACCGGGACGCGCTATAGAGTGGAGAGTCTATATACCTGACTACATACAAGTGCATCTCAGTAAAATTACAGTATCATCGAAAGTGATTTATTTCAATAATTCAATTAAAAAATCCGAAATCATATCTTATATGTATTTATGAGGCACGCAGCGACGCAATTCAAACGTTTATTTTAGTTTTTTTCATTTTAATGATTATGAAAAAGGGGGATGCACTGTGGCGCCGTTGGAAGCATCGTTTTCTTGCAGCAAGAAGGTCCTGGGTTCGACTCCCGGTCGGAGGTCTTTCTGCATGGTGGGTTGTCACCGGGTACTCCGGCTTCCTCCCACAGTCCACAGAAATGCCTGTTAGGTTAATTGGTCTCTCTAAATTACCCTTAGGTGTGTGAGGGTTGTTTGTGTGTTGCCCTGCGATGGACTTGCGACCTGTCCAGGTTGTACCCCACCTCCCGTCCATAGACTGCCGGAGATAGGCACCAGCTTCCACTTGACCCACTATGGAAGAAGCGGTAGAAAATGACTGACCAATAAAAAAGGTTGTGTGCTGCAGTACGTGGTTCAGGGCTCATTTTGCATGAATTGCTGCATCATTGAGGGGGCCTGTGGCTCTGCTGAGGTGTTAAGGACCCACCCCGAGTTAGTTTTTTAAATAAAATGCAAATTTTAATTTGAGCCCATACATCTGTGTAAGGTGGCTCTTAAAGCATTGACTCCATCTGTAGTACACACCTTACGAAGTCTTGAAAGAGCTTTCCTTCACACTTTTCCTAAATCTGCTGTTAGTGCTGTTGCTTCTACGCCTTTCCTATCACAGTTCGTCCTTCCACTTCACTTTCCACTAATAAGTTTGGATTCATCATACAGTTGTGAATGGTGTCAATCACTGTCTTCTGAACAATTGTCAGGTCAGCGTTATTCTCTAGAAGTGAGGGCCATAACATAGCACTTCTGTATTTAAAATAATTATTCTTGCTTTGCCATTTGTAAAAGTCAAATTATCTGAGATATTAAAATTTGGGCTTTGATTGGCTATAAGCCATAATCATCAAAATGAACGAGAGTGAAATCTTGAAATAGTTAAAATACACTGTGTTTGAAATAAATCTATGAATTAGTTTTATTTTATGAAGTGAATTACTGAAATAAATAAAGGTTTTAATGATAATAATTTATTGAGATGCACCTGTACAGGGACATGTGTCGGCGACCTCGCTTTGCTCCAACTTACATAGAAATAAATTAGAATTAAAATCAGTCTGAATTATCACTGTCAGCTGATTGAGAATTAAAATGTGTTGTGAGGTTCTAACATTCATCAAATTATAAAGGACTGGGATTTATTGAACTTTAAAGTAAGCATAAGCTTGATTTGGTGCCTACTAAACCATCTCTGGAAATGTGTGACGGACAGGGACAGAATTAAGAAGACCCTGACCCAGATTTTGTGTCCTACATCCACTCAAGTAACTTTTACTTATGCAAATAACAAGACATTGATTGCTTTTGTAAGTTTGCTTTGTACTGGTAAGTCGGATTTCCTGAGTTCCCAGTCGGAATAGGAATAAGAACATTGCCTGAAGTTGGAGTTCTGACTGAGGAAAGTTGGAAGCTGCTGAGCAGCCCTAAACAACATGTAAAAGTTGCAGGTTTAAAGTATCTGTTAGCACTTAGATAGTTTAATGGTGAGTGTCAGATATACTGCTTTTTTTGTGATCGTACTTCTTTATTGTTTGAGTGTATAAAATGGAGAGAAATAGATTTTTATGGCTTGTATAGCTAACAGCAGTTAGCACCACAACAATTAGCAAACCCCACCGGCTTTACAGCTTCTTCACAACCAGAAAGTATTCAGCTCAGGTGAGATGTTCCCAGATCTGTTCCCCGACCTCCGAGACAAATTGACCACACCAGGTCCTGTCCCAATGAAAGTAAAGATTCTTCCAAAATAATCA